>NC_064641.1:394548054-394851085 GCF_023864345.2 Schistocerca serialis cubense | reverse complement strand
ACTTTATTTACTGCAGCAATATAAAAAAGTATTTCCTCTTGAGTTTATGAAGGAACTTATAGGAATACTGAAGTAGTTATAAACTGAGGTGACAGAAGTCGTGGAATAGCGATATGCACATTTATGGATGGCGGTAGTATCGCATAGACTAGTTATAAAAGTGCAATAAATTGACCAAGCTATCATTTGTACTCAGTTGATTCATGTGGAAAGGTTTCCATCGTGATTATAGCCACTGGACGGGAATTAACATACTTGGAACGTTGAATGGTAGTTGGAGCTAGAAGCATGGGATATTCCATTTCGGAAATCGTTAGGGAATCCAATATTCCAATATTCACAGTGTCAAGAGTGTGTGAGAGAGTGACGCAGACCCCACGAAGCCATGGATCCAAGTTGTCAACAAGGCACTGTGCAAACCTGTGGTGGCTGCATAATGGTGTGGGTGGATTGGGTCCTGTGGATGTTCACCCTACCATTTGCAATATATATATATATATATATATATATATATATATATATATATATATATATATATATATTGGATACGCAATGTAACTGGGTCACAGTTGTTCGCAATTGGTTTGGAGAATTTTCTGGACGTTTCGAGAAAATGGTTTGGCCACCCAGATCACCTGACATGAATCCCAACGGACATTTAGGGTACATAATCGAGAGGTCAGTTCATGCTCAAAATACCGCACGGACAACATTTTCACAATTACGAACATCTGTAGGTGCAGCATGGCTCAGTATTTTTGAAGGGGACTTCCAACGACTTGTTGAGTCGATGCCACATTGAGATGATACGCTATGCTGGCCAAAGGAGGTCTGATACGATATTGGAGGGTATCTCATGACTTTTGTCAGCTCAGTGTACTCATCGATGTATTCACTGATGACATAATCGATTAGTCATGGGACTTTCCCATCACTATCCCTCCCCCATCCGACAAAGGTCAAGTGCCCTGTGTATAAAAGGCGGAAAATTATTTTGACAATAAGTTCAAAAACTAGTCCATTTGTGGTAGTGTGTTACCTATGGAAGGAGAGTTGTTGTCTTAAGTAAAAATTGCCGGCAAACTCAAAAATGCAAGATGGCGACCAGGACATACTGGGACAAGGTCTATGATGTCAGAATCCAAGACTTGGAATATTGGGACAGGTTCTGTGATGTCACAATCCAGCCCAGACCTATCAAGGTATTTGTAACAGCATAGAATACCAGTATATTGCTGCAGAGCTAGAATATGAGGACAGTCCAATTACAACACAACAGTCCAGCTCAGACCTGTCTAACTAATTTTATAACAGTTTAGACTTCTTGCATACTGCCACATTCTTGGGATATGGGGATGGGCTCTATGACATAATAATCCACATTCTGGAATACTGGCACTACGATGTCTGAGACAAAGGATATATGTGCAGGTCCGAGGATGTCTGCTGCCCTACTTGACATGTTTTTCCCTCCAAGCTACTATTCACTCGCAGATGTATGATCACTGCTGACTCTAAGTTTGGATCTATCCACTTGCATTTTTATTTAAAAAAAAAACACTGGTGAGGTAAGGGGAAAGGCTTTACAGCCCTGTCATGTCCGTATTGCCACCACTGATGCTGCTGCCCCACTGTAACTGATGTGTCCATGCTGGGCTACCACCACCCTGTGGTCAGCATCAAATTTTTACATAATACACAGAAAACGAAGTACAAATACTGTATGCAATATTTACAAAAGCAACTCAACAATTTACATGACTCAGTGGCTGCATTTACAAACAGCTTCCACAGTTTACAAAGAGCTGATGGACTTCTATTCTTCCAACAGCATGGAATACTCATGACACAGTTGAAAGACATATACATTTTAACCACACTTGACATAATTGGAATACTCATGGCATACTTGATAGACTGTTATATTTTACCTACACTTTTGTACGGATTATTTATTTATAGCTCTACCCTGTAAGACATATCACTGAACTAAACGTAGCAGCAGTAGAAATTAACCTACTGTACAGATAATGCCCCTATGGTGCGCACAGAACAATGCATCTCTCAAGAAACGATATAACATGCACACATTGTGTGCAGAGAAACAAAGTACCCTCTCTCCCCTATATACATTATGACAGGCAAGTCATACTATTTCACAACTGCACACACATTTTTTCACATATATACAATGCACACACACACACACACACACACACACACACACACACACACACACACACACACACACACACACACAAACTATTGCCCAAGTGAATAGTGTGCATACAGTATGGTTTTGAACTTGTCAGCACAAATGATCTGCTTGTCGTCATGCTGAGACAGATCAAGTCTCAGTTGGAATACCGTGTGCTCCTTATGTCTTTGCAACTGAATGCTGAACTGTGATGCCATGTCTGAAGCAGGTGATAGAACTCTGTCAAGCAGGTGTTTCAAGTAGTCTTCAGCCCTGAAAGACATTGATACCACGTGCTGTAAATCCTTAACTCGTCTGAGGGTTGCGCCTGTGCCTGTACAGTATGTGCAGATTTTGACTGGACACCTATAAGCTCCACAATCAGCAACCTATTTCCCTCGTCTTTAATGAGATCTATAACCATATTGTTGGCATGGGGTTACACCATAAGGACTACTCGCTGCATAACCAGACATGTCGAATATCTCTGGGTGGCACCTTATTCTTTTATACGGATCACCCAGTAGATGAAGCTGTCAGTATTTACATAAAATAAATTTGAATTTGTGGAGTGAAGTTCTGCAAAATAGTAAAGGAACTGGTACATGCGAAATTTGCATAGGTCCAACAAACAGATACTGACTTACACAGGTTTCGTGAACTCTACCAAAACCTTACCCATCTGCAGAGCAACGAAATCTTTGTTGAATATTGCGGCCTGTTTAAAATTTGGCCTGGCAATATAATCTGCTGCGCCATAACGCCCCGTCCAGTGGGTAATTATGTTCACTTCGCGATATTCTTTAAGATTTTGCACAGTTTTGTCGAAAATTGCGTTGCTTATAGATTTGTAAAAATCTTTCTCAAATGTAAACGTCGCGAGAGCCCTATTTACAGTGTTTAAATCAATGAATTCTTTAAGCCAGAGACTCTACTTGATAGAAATAGAGTGGATGACTCTATCCAGTTGCAACCTCAACCTGAGACACTACTGGAGATTATAATAATGTGGTATGTACCATGTTTTCCCCTCCAGCATTGTCATTAGCTTGGGGTGAGAACAGTTTTCTGGATCTCAGTGCTTTGGGCACAGTGGTAAACCACTGGGCTCATCATGCAGACTTATAGGGAGCTTCAAATCTACGTCTAGAATGTACAGTTTTGCAATCGGTCCACACACGTTCAATTTTTCTTACGCAGTCTGATGCATTCCTTGTCATACAGCCATTTAAACTGGTAGAAGTTATTGCATGGCTTGCCCATTTAAGTTGTTTACACCCAAGTACATGATGTAGATTAAATCACCAGAACCATTAAACCGTTCACACATTCATGGGGTGTTTGGATTGGTGTACGTATGAGCACACTGATGAAGTCCACTACACCATGAATCCCTCATATGGAAAACAACAGTATGTCAGCATCAGTCAAGAGTTCAAAGTTGACAAGTGCCCTTTTCAACATAGTGTATATGAGAGCCTTGGTGCAGTTTGGCAGTAGGCGGGATTCAGTTCCTATGTGTCCATACATTCACTCCAGAATCATTGGAAAATATCTGCAAGTAAGTGGACATCTGTATCCATATAAAGTCTCGCATATGCCTTTAAATTAAGGATATCGAACTCCTGTGATACACTTAGCAAATGCCTGTAAACTGCATCTGATGCAAGAGGGACAGAGTTGGGGGTGGGGGGGGGGGCGTAGCACTATGGTTAACACACTGGAGTCGCATTCAGGAGGATGATGGTTCTTCAAACCTGCGTTCAACCACCCAGATTTAGGTTTTCCGAGATTTCCCTAAATTGTGTAAGGCAAATGCCAGAACGATTCCTTCAAAATGACAGAGCCACGTTCCTTCTCCATTCTTCCCTATTCTGAGCTTGTGCTCCATCTCTAATTACCTCATTGTAGACAATATATTAATCTCTAATCTCTTCCTCTTTCTTCTGCAACCAATGCAGCTGTTCATGAAAATTTGCTGGAGAATACAGTAAGGTCAGGCAGTGTGGTTTTGTTGAGCTGCTTTTTTTTTCTTTATTGTTATTTTGAAACCTGTATTACAGGCAGGCCTGCAGCAGCATACGACGCCGCTGTTTGGCCGCAGAGAAACACAAATATACAAATGAAGACATCTAGAGAAAAAACATGCTGGACATATAAACGGAGACAAACACTTTTTAAAATACAAGGTGCCGTTCACGAGCGTAGAGTCCAAGATAAAATTGTTCAGACACTTGGACACAGACAGAGACGAAAATTGTCACACGTGAACGTAGGGGCACAAAACGAATAACACTGAATCACTTAAGCACAAAACGACGGCACACACAGAACACGACGCGTTGATCTCCGGCGCGCGAGAGCTGCTTCCAGGGATCCAGATATTCGTAAGGGAAAACCGCCATCTTCATTATGAGTTGAAACTATGCATAGTCGAGAAATGCAGTTCGATATGAGATGTAAGTGCTCATAACGCATCGCTTCAGCAAATTTCTGCATTGGTGCCTGCTTGAATTTCAGTGAGTTAAGGAACCTCAATGTAACTTTCTTGCTAATTCTTTTCGAAAACGAAATGTACTCGTATCCCAGTGGTGTCAGGTAGGATGTCTGCTCATTCTGCAATCAGTAAATTGTGGATGAAAACGGATATGTGTCCTGGGAGTTGGCGATTCAAGTTGCATGAATTGTGTGCACCACTGCAGAATTTGTCAATTAGATTGCTATGATCCATTCGTGGTATTTCCACTTTTTTATCTAACGGCTGCCCACAAATATAGCAGTCAACTGCATTCTTGTACAGAAATTTATCCACCTGCATTTCGATCATAGGAATGATATTGTCATAAATACCATCAGCTTTCCTTGCTAGGTTTTCAGGCTCAGAGAGCAACCAATCTGCAGGTTCATCCCCAAGGTATGAACCAAAATTATTAAGACTTGAATCGTATGAGCATAATAATTGACAGGTAGTTGCAAAAGGTATGTGTCGTTCTGTGAGAGTGGTGTGAAAGGCAGTAGGATCACTCTCAGAGCCTGTCACAGGAGCGAGAAGACATTCAAAGGTAGCTTATATAGCAAAGGGTTCTCACTCCTTCTAGAGAAAATTCTCAAACTTTGAGACTTTATTCTCCTCTGTAGGCATTACAAGACAGTCCAGGTCCTTGACTGAGCGGTTTACCTAATACTTTGTTAAGTACTCATTCATTTTAAATGAGTTCAAGCACCTAGGGCAAAAATGCTTCTTATGACTGTTTTTCCTCATTTGGGAGGAGAGAAGGCGGTACATGCTTCTGATACAGCAGTAATTTTGTCTGTCACACTCAGAGATTAACAACAAATCCGCATGTTTCACTCGCCGACCAGCAGCTTTAGAAATTTACATAGACCCAACGACAATGTGTGTAGCAAAAACATCATCTGACTTGCATTCCGTCGGCGCATATACATGAATAGATATTGTGATCCTATACTATAACTATCCAAAAAATTTACACACACACACACACTTCACACACAGAAGTAAGAGAAATACTTACATAAAAATTCAATATTCAAGTATTTTTAAAAGTTTCAAGCTTCTTCATAGGTTACAGAGACGTGAAGCACCCCCCCAAATTAATTTCTCGAGCACAATCTTGGTCTCTTCTCCATTGGCGCCTTGGATACATGCGTTACCATCTGTTTCACTTCTTATTCATATAAGATCCTGCTTCACACTAACTAGAATCCTTTTTATAACCTCAAACTACCCAATAAGCATTTTGAGAGATATACATGCACTAAATCTCTTGTACCCATTCTCTGATGGTGGTTTATCCATGAACCACCTTGCATTTTCTAAACCATTCAAATTCGATTTTGACATGAAACGAATGTTTTTAAGGTTGGTTTCATATCTATATTCCTACTGTGGTCAATTTCTTCACCACATCACTTGAACCAGGAATGTGAATGTGTTACTTGTAAGAGGAGATGCTGTCATGGGAGTCCCATACTTTTCAGCGGATTCACCTTCCAAGTACAATAAACTCCTGCTTGAAATGGTCAAAGTATCATTGTGTTGGATCACAATGTGGATCTTACAATTGCCCTCGAAAGTTGCTGATACAAATGGTTTGTGCGAGAAGTGTCCTTGATGAATGATTCGTTCTTTATACTCCACCGGAGTGGTTATTTTAAGTGATGGTATTGTTCTTGCGCACTTTAAAGCCTAGCAAGTTAAGGAATTGGCGGCTCTTCGGCGTTAAGACGTTATGTTTTGGTTGTAAAGTGAAATACTGCTGACTGTGTATGCCAGTTTGTAACATACGCCCATTCCGTTTCAAATGAAAGCGTATCACTATCTTTTCACCCCGAAAATTGACGAGACACTCGCTGTGGTCCACAGTCATCAACCCACGATGGTCTAATGTCTGAACGATCACTGGTAGGTAAACTGCCCTACTTAGTGCCTCCACAGTTTTATATCCCAGATCTGCTCAAGGGAAGAACGCGTCGTAGATGCTATGAATCAGTTTGTCGCTGAGAAGTGAATTAGTGGCAACATTGCACTAGACTCGAATTGTGCTAACTGGTAGTATATCTACTGAATGAGCTGACATAACATTTTTTAAAAATCTTTTTGCGTAATTTAATCCTTAGAGAAACGTAGTAACGATCCAATTGAATTTTCCTTTGTAAAGTTTATCATGTGCTCAGTCGTTCTTATTTCTTATTTAAGTGTGCTCGAAACCTGGTATTTCCTGTTTTAAATAGTCGTTTAAATCATCACTATTGTATGCGTCATGATATACACTGGTGTCCAAAATTAAAGTAACAAACGGATATCTTACAAGTTTGCGTTTATTTTGCTACGAAACAGTATAAACAGGTGATAGTGAAGAGAAACAATATGAAGAATACAGAACAAAATCAACTGCAACGTACATAATGGCACAGAAAGACTTTTTCATTTTTTTCCAGCTTAACAGATTTGCACGCATAGTCTGGCAACTCGTTAATGTGCTCAGTATGGGTGTGACCACCTCTGGAACCAATACAGGCGTGACAACGATGGGACATGCGATGAATGATGTCATCAATCTCATGTTGAGGCAATAATGCCCATTTTTCCTACAGAGATGCTCACAAGTCTTGGAGAGCTGGTGATGGTCTCCCTAGTGCATCCCAGACATGCTCTATGGGTTTCAAATAGGCAGAGTGAGCATGAAACGCCATGCGTGCAATACCTTCCATTTCCAAAGAAACATTAACCACCTATGCTCTATGAAGTCGAAAACATTATCGTCCATCAGTGCGAAGTCAGGGCCCACAGCACCTCGCAACAAGCGCACACGACACCCCAGGATCTCCACACGGTACCAGACATTCTGTTTCCACAATGTTTCGGCCCGAAATCGTGTTCCACGCGCCCTCCAGATGCGAATCCGTCCACAATTACTCTCCAGACCAAAACAGGACTCATCTGTGAAAAGAACATTGGCCCACTGTTCAACTGTCCAGGTGGCATGTTGACTGTTCCCCTCTAGACGTTCTCTTCTGCAAAGACATGGCAGAGGTAAGCAGACAGCAGGTCTCCAACAATAAAGGCCAGTCTGCTGAAGCCTTGTGTACATCGTTTGCTTCGATGCAATACGTCCATGGGATGCTGTGAGGTCAGATGCCAGTTGCAGTGCAGTAATAAGGCGGTACTGTCGTGCCCTTACAGCCAAATAACGGTCATCTCTTTCTGATGTCACACATGGTCAGCTCTGCCTTGATCTCCAGGATACAGTTTTGGCTTCTCGCCTCATCCAAGAAGCAACAGAATGATTCACATTAAGCCATTGGACCAAATCGGTTTGCGACTGTCCTGCTTTTATTCTTCCTATGGTCCTCCAAAGCAGAGAATACCATCTTCTCCGTGCCCTACTGCACCATCTCCGACTGTGTACACAGCGACTGTGGATGTGGGTCTACCGCTTGATAGGTGCCCTTATTTCATTGTTGGCGTGGTTGTCCATTGATTGGAATGCCATCTTCCGTACAGAACACGATCTTAACAACATCTATTGACAATTTGTATGATTATATCGTGAATTAGACACAGGACGGAGAACTAGCAGTTTGTTGCTATAGTTTTTGACACTAGTGTACTTGCCAGCTTCACTACTGCCCAGATGTAGGTTGCAGTTTGATACAGTGATATTTGGAATTGTGATGTACGTTTCTAAACCTATGAGCACACTATTGCAACATACTTTGGTTTGTTTGTTTGTAGGATGTAATTTGCGCTTAGTACTGGCAATCAGACATTTAAAGGCAAAGTGTATAACATCGCCTCTCAAGATCAACTGACGAACAAACGTAAGTGATTACCGTTTTTATATCTTCCCTGTAGCTGTAAGAGTGAACATGAGACGTAGTTGTCCATAGAGATACGTATTGAAAGTTTGGTAGGGCTGAAAATTGTAAAATGTATGGTTACCGGCAAAGTAACGGCGTAATTATTCTGGCGGCTGCAAATCACCTAATGAGTCGAAATAATAACCACTATTTTGAGTTCTTTTTCTAACATATGCAACCCAATGAGTTTCAGGTCCTCCCACGACATTTAAATTTAGAATTACACACCCATCAGTTTTTGTTGTGGTCTTCAGTCAAAAGACTGGTTTGATGCAGCTCTCCATGCTAGTCTATCCTGTGCAAGCCTCTTCACCTCTGAATCTTCGTAATGCAATCATCTCTTGGTCTCCCTCTACGATTTTTACTCCCCACACTTCCATCCAGTACTAAATTGGTGATCCTTGATGCCTCAGAATGTGTCCAACCAACTGATTCCTTCTTCTAGTCAGGTTGTGCCACAAAGTCTCTTCTCCCCAGTTCTATTCAATACCTCCTCATTAGTTAAGCGATCTACCCATCTAATCTTTGCACTATTCTGTAGCACCATATTTCAAAGCTTCTGTTCTCTTCTTGCCTAAACTATTTATCATCCATGTTTCACTCTGATACATGGCTAAACTCTGCACAAATACTATCAGTAAGGACTTTGTGACACTTAAATCTATACTCGATGTTGACAAATTTCTCTTCTTCAAAAACACTTTTCTTGCCATTGCTAGTCCACATTTTGTATCCTCTCTACGTCGACCATCTTCAGTTATTTTGCTTCCCAAATAGCAAGACTCATCTACTACTTGAAATGTCTCATTTCCTAATCCAAATCCCTCAGCATTACCTGATTGAATTCGACTACATCCCATTATGCTCGTTTTGCTTTTGCTGATGTTTATCTTATATCCTCCTTTCAAGGCACTGTCCATTCACTTTGACTGCTCTTTGTTGTCTCTCACAAAATTACAGTACCATCAGCAAATATCAGAGTTTTTATTTCTTCTCCCTCCCTGAACTTTAATTCCTACTCCAAATTTTCCTATTGTTTCCTTTACTGCTTCCCCAATATACAGATTGAATAACATTGGGGATAGGCTACAATGCTGTCTCACTCTCTTCTCAACCACTGCTTCCCTTTCATGCCCCTCGACTCTTATAACTGCCATCTGATTTCTGTACAAATTGTAAATAGCCTTTCGCTCCCAGTATTTTACCCCTGCCACCTTCAGAATTTGAAAGAGAATATTCCAGTGAACATTGTCAAAAGCTTTTTCCGAGTCTACAAATGCTATAAATTCAGGTTTGTATTTCCTTAATCTATCTTCTATGAGAGGTCGTAGGGTCAGGATTGGTTTGCATAGTCCTACATATCTCTGGAACTGAAACTGATCTTCTCTGAGGTCGGTTCTACCAGTTTTTCCATTCTTCTGTAAAGGATTCATGTTAAATATATGTTGTGTTACCCAGGATTTTCTACAAGCCCTTGTCTTTTTACGTACTTGATCTTCTGCTGCCTTCATTATTTTATCTCTCAAAGCTCCCATTCGGGAAGACGACGGTTCAATCCCGCGTCCGGCCATCCTGATTTAGGTTTTCCGTGATTTCCCTAAATCGCTCCAGGCAAATGCCGGGATGATTCCTTTGAAAGGGCACGGCCGACTTCCTTCCCCGTCCTTCCCTGAGACCGATGACCTCGCAGTTTAGTTTTTTCCCCAAAACAACCCAACCCCCAAAGCTACCCCTTCTTCTTCTATGTATTCCTTTCCCTGTTCTTGTGAATCGTTCCCTAATGATCACTCTGAAACTCTCTACAACCTCCGGTTCTTTCAGTGCATCCAGGCCCCATATCCTTAAATTCCTGCCTTTTTTAGTTTCTTCAGTTTTAACCTGCAGTTCATAATCAATAAATTTTGGTCAGAGTCCACATCTACCCCTGGAAACATCTTAAAATTTAAAATCTGGTTCTGAAATCTCCGTGTTATCATTATATAATCGACCTGAAACCTTCTGCTGTCTCCAGGTCTCTTCCTTGTGTACAACCTTCTTTCATGATTCTTAAAGCAAGTGTTAGCTATGATCAAATTATGCACTGTCGAAAATTCTACCAGTTGGCTTCCTCTTTTATTCCTTCCCCCCAGTCCATACTCACCTACTACTTTTCCTTTTCTTCCTACTATCGAATTCCAGTCCCCCATGACTATTGAGTTTTCGTTTCCCATAAGTATCTGGATAATTTCTTTTATCTCTTCATACATTTCCTCAACCTCTTCCTCATCTACAGAGCTATTTGGAATATGTACGTCATTAGATTTTCACATATTCTAAGATAGTATATTCCACATCAATATTCCACAAAATTTTGGGATAGTGAACATTTTGACGAATTTAAGTAGATCGATACTTGTAAGTGGTCTGTCTGGCAGTTTGCAGTTTTACACTGTTCTGGCGATAGCTGCCGCACTGCTAGCCATGGAACCAACAATTGATAACCCGGCCAGGACTGGAATTAAGAACGGAAGGAATCTCCCTGATGAGCTTGGCAGTGGTAGAACTCTGGACGTTTAAATCAGCTGTCCTTTTGAGGATCTTTTAGTTGAAGCCAGTGATAACTGAATACATTTTTTAGAACACCCTTGACTTGCCATTCTTCTTACTCTTCAGCAGAGGATGAGCGGCATTCATAACATAACTAAAATTTAACCCCATATCAAATTAACTTTCGTGCTTTGCTTTATCTACTTTAAAGTGCGGTGATAAGCTGGCCAGTAGTAATATCTCTTCTTGAGTGTATTTCCTTGGCTCAGTCGGCTAATATTCTGTATGCAGTGTGACGTCTTGGGAGTTCCTTATTTACTACATATGCGATATTGTGAAATCTCTAAAAGACAGATCTCCATGTCACTACATGTGAGTCATTTGTCAAGCTTAGTGCCAGGTCAATAATAGTTATTTGTGGGGCTATGAAGTGCAATTCGCAGATTATCAAGGTTACCACTACCTCTGGTGATGTGTTTTCTATCATGCACGTTATGCTAAAGTGCTGTTTGAGATTTTCGCGCCTTGTTATATAGCAAATCAGCGTCATCTGCCCAACTGCTATACCATGAAGGGAATCCTGACCATTTAACAAGAGCCTATTCCTTCTGTCGCCTTATGATGATCATTGCTCTGTATACCTGTGGAGCCTTTCGCTGCACTTCTTCCTTGTCTTTACTTTTATCAGCCAAAACCAGTAATTTCTGCACCTAAATCTACCCTGGCAGAGTGTACTTTTCATTGCACAAATTATTGGGCTTTTCCCATTCCATCTACATTTTGAAAGTGGAAAGAATGATTGCTCAAATGCATCCCTAAGGAGCTATACATGGGGATTGTAAGATATTCCCACATTCTGCATCTGGTTCTTGAAACTTTGTAAGTACACTTTCACACTGTCTTCAAGAGTCTGCCAGTTCAGTTTTTCAACAGCTCCGTGATGCACAACCATGGGTTAAACAAACCTCTGACTCCTTGTTGTAAACGCTCAACGGTGCCAGTCCCACATACTTGGGCAACATTTTAGCTGGCTTGCATGAATGTTTTGTAAATAGTCTCCTTTGTATGCTGACTGCATTTTGCTAGTATCCTACCAAGTAACTGAAGACTGCTTTTTTGCGATGGAGCCGATTTGATTGTTCCATTTGACATCCCTGCAAATTATTACGCCTAGATATTTGTATGAGTTGATATTGTAGTCATATGATACTACGTTTTGGAATTTTGTGAAGTACACAGATTTTTATTTCTCAACATTTAAAGCAAAATGCCGACATTTGCACTATTTTTAACTCTTGTCATGATATGACTGAATATTTGTGCAGCTTTTTGCAGCCAGTACATTAGTGTAGATAACTTCATCATCTGTGAAATGTCTGTGGCTGCTATTAATATTGTCTGCAAGGTCATTAATATAGAGAAAAGGTTCCAACACAGTTCGTTGAGGCACACATGAAGTTGCTTCCACATATGTCCATGACTCGCCACCCACGACAATTTGCTGCACCCTCCCTACCAAGAAATATTTAATACAGTCACTGATTTCGCTTGATACAACTTTAGATCGGACTTCCGATAGTAAGTGTAGGTGTTGTGAGTCAAATGCTTTTCGAAAGGGAAGAAATACTTCTTCTACCGGATTGTCTGACCTACGACTTTCAAGATGTCACATGCGAAAAACGGGAGTTAAGTTTCGCTTGATCGGTGTTTTCGGAATCCTTGTTCATTGGCACAGAGAAAGCCCGTCTGTTCAAGGTACCTCATTAAGTTTAAACCCAGAATAAACTCGCAGTAGTACTTAAGGCCAAATCACACTCGCAGTCACGTCATGTCATATCAGGATGTATCCAAATTGTCCGTCACTTCACATCTGTTCGTTTAGCTTAGTACCGATCGATGAAAGTAAGGGTATGACAAGACAGAATATGGTGTCGGAATTGAAGAATTACTAACGATAATTTTTATTAATGGCCAAAGCAAACTTATGTTCTTGATTATTTGCACATTACAGAATGCTGTCAATTGAGGCTTAAGTAAAATTAAAGTTCTTAGTCCAGAAATTATGCGGGTTTTATTTATCAATCTAGTATATGATCGATTAAAATTTTTGGAATGTCTTTGATACCACGAATAAGATCTTTGTATTCAATGTCGGGCGCTTTGATGTGTACGTATGTGTTATAGATGGAGGGCGGCATTTTAAATTTGTTTTGCTGAATAGGGAAACGTCATGGAAAACGAAGTTACTATTGTTGTGAAATGGAGTGGGAAGGAGTACAGTATCAATAATCTTTCGGAGAGTGACACTGTTCAGACTTTAAAGAATGCAATACAAAAGGAAACGGGAGTTCGCCCCGAAAGGCAGAAACTCCTTAATTTGAAATTAAAAGGTAGGAACTGTTTTGTGTGTTTCCATGAGCTTGTATAAGTTTTCATTTTCTTGTATAGAGATTCACTATACTGGTTGTGGTACTTTGGGTGAAGAGAATGTATATATGTATGTGAACTCGCCTAACATTGGATTTCTCCAGGAAAAATTCCTGGCGATGATTGCCAAATAGGGACACTGAAGCTGAAACCAGGTTTTAAAGTAATGATGATGGGTTCGCTTGAAGAAGATATTGCCGATGCTAGTGTTCCTCCTGAAGACATACCAGAAGTCATTAACGATCTTGACATTGAAGAGGAAGAAGTAGCCATTGAGAATAAAGAGGTATGTAGTTAACAAATATAGTTACGTAATTTTGTGCTATATTGTTATAAGCGAAATATTATTCGTATCGTGATAATTATGTGAAAAGAATTATTCCGAAGACAACGGCTATTGATATTTTGCATTAATTTATATAGATGAGTGCCGGACGTTTAATTTTTAGATATGCAGTTCAAATACTTAGTGAAGCATTGTACTTAGTGAAGCATGACAATATAATTAGCAAACGAGTTAAGGGGGACTATGTGATAAAAATTCTGACTGTACTTTGTTTCCTGGAAATATGAAATTGTTACTGCCGTCCTTAAAGGATAAAATCATAGCATACTTGATTATATTGAATGGCATATTCATGGTTTGTACTTATGTATGTAAAAAATATTAACAGGTGTACCTAGCCAAAATTGACAGACGTATCCGTGAATACAAAGTTAATATTCTCAACTCACCAAGGGCTGGGAAAAAGCTACTTGTCCTAGATATTGACTACACTTTGTTTGATCACCGGTCAACTGCAGAAACTGGATATGAATTGATGAGGCCATTTTTGCATGAATTCCTAACATCAGCGTATCAAGTGAGTAGTCAAAATAGTTTGAAGCTGAATTACCTTAAAACTTGTGTGGAAAGTAAATGTATTAATGATACGTTGGAGTTTGTTGTAGTTACGTGTTGCCTGTCTGTCTGAAATCATAGTGTTAAAATTCATTGAAGAGAGAGAACTTTTCATTTGTACAACTTAGCGTCCATCAAAGTTACAGTCACATTACATCTAAAAGTCGTTTGTCTGTCTACTACTCATGTCCTGGTTCACCCTGTACTTGACATATAAAATCAGCGGTCAATTTCTGCCAGCATAAATGCCGCACTCGTAATGAGATGTTCTCATTTTGAGCAATCAGGGAATTACTGACAGTTGTGATTTCAACTGTGTACAATATGGCAACCATGATGTCACTCATTGCACAGGCAAACAAATGTAAATAACAAATGGAATATTTATATTGAGCATCAGAATGAAACTAATGTGACAACTGCTGGAAGTGGGGTTTTTGGGTGGGTACAAACTACATAAGCAGCAGTTAGAATCACAACATTCCAAAACAAATATTAACCAAACAATAAAGCACATGAAATGCTAAACAATCAACTCAACCAAAAAAACATTTGAAGCTCACAATACGGGAACCCACACACAACTCAGGAACCAGGTACTGTCAGTTTCACTTGACGTATGTAGCTCAAATGAAACCAGTGATACCAGAAAACAACACACAGTTCGAGAACCAGAACCACAAATTTCACTTTACCTGTACAGCTCAAATGAAGACAGGTGTACGAGAAACAAATTGGAAACCCAGTACCACGATATTTCATTTGAACTATATATCTGCATTACAATGAACCCACATATAGCTCGTAACATCCTGTAATTGGAATTTCACTTGACCTATATATCCCAGTCAAAATCCATGATACCACCAACCCCACACACCTAAAACATCAGACCACACTCAATGATGATAATACCTACTAATACTCACACACACACACACACACACACACACACACACACACACACACACCAAAATAACCATTTCTAAAACACTCACCTGTCTAACCATATTCCCTGAACACCACCCATCGCAACTGATATCCTTTCCCAAGAAAATACCTCCCCCCAAAAGAAAAGAAAGGAAAAGAAAAAAAAACTTCCACCTTCCTATAACAGACTTCACAGCTGCCCAATAACCCAGTATTGTACAAGCCCCCACTGAATGATTTTTAAACTGTACGTTATTATATACCATTAAATGCTGAAAACCCCTGATACTCAAATCCCTGTATGAAGAAAGAAAGTCAGAAACTATATGACTCCTCTTCAATACACTCTTCTGTTAACTCGATGAAAACTGTTTAGTACACCTCCAAACATCACCCTAAAAACCACATCAGGACACCCACCCCTGGAATCAACAGTCCCCTCATACCCATGTTTCCTCAGGATGATCATGCCTCCCATGCTTAGCCTTCCACAACTATGATTCATCAAACCCCCTGTACTTAATAAATTTAATATACACCACCGGGGGAGGGGGGGGGCGGGAATAATAATAATAATAATACCAGTTCAAGGCACACTTATCGCATGGACACAAAAAATTAACAATGGTATGCTACCAGAACAATGTCCTACATGGCCCGACTAGATTGCTCGAACCAGGAACCCCTCCTAGTAGACCTCCAAACATCCCAATGCCACCTCCACAATTTCATGTTCCCAGTTTGAAAGACAGGTGTGCTCACCAATTCACAACACACTCCTCTATTAGACCACATTACTGTAAAAACACAGCCATATCCTTACCCATCACAGCCACTAACAAATGGTTATTACATTTAATCATTAGAACTATAACTATATTCCCAACAGAAAGATCACTGTAGTGTCCCAGTCCTACAGTACAAGGTCAGAGTATGAATATTACACATTTCCTCCTGCTTAGGCAGATAAAGCAAATTGTTTGATTCTTCTTTGCATTTGATGTGGTTTAATGTGGGCCTTAAGGGGCCTATGGAAGCACAAGTAGTTCATGGACATTTCCTTAGAAAAACCCCAAAAAAGTTGTTTTATTAACCATGTTTTCGCACAAACACCAAGCCACAGATTCCAAGACAGTTATGAACAGCAAATGACTGAAATTTTTACAATATATTCCTAAGATCCCCAACTTGGGAAAAACATTGAAAATTATCTTGATATCTTTATCCATTTCCGTGGTACAGAAGTTCAAAGTTACCCATGTTATCCACATAAAGTCCAGTGTGAGGCAAAAACATAGTTGGTAAAAATGATGTACCATGTAGAAATGCACTGTAAAGTTTCTCTATCAGAAGGTTTATGGGAACCCCATGTAGTGGTACCAAATCACATCCAAAATTTTTGTGCATGTAAAATCCAGTGTGAGGTGTAAAATTAGTTTCGTGGTATTTCAGAGTCGCCAAAAAATTTTAAAAATTTTACTAGCCCATATTGTCTTTTTCCTTGAGAGTGAAATGCAGGGAAAAAATGGGAAACAATGGAAAAATGCTCCTATCAAAGCATGAAATGGTGAATACACTCCTGTTTAAAGACTTTGAAAGGAATCTAATTAGTATATAGTCTGGACATGAAGACTTGCTTTTATTGAGTGATTTAAGTTGCTTCACTACTCAGAATATATCCTCTTATAAGTGTCATTCTTCCTTCCTTAGCAACTTCAAAAATTTTGGTGAGGTAAAACACACACACACACACGCGCGCACACACACACACACACACACACACACACACACACACACACACACACACAAAAAACCTCTATGTTGACAGAGAAGGAGACAGTGCCAGTGGGAAAGAGATGGAAAAGTAAGTAAATCTTGGAAGATAGTAGAAGGCGGTTGTGGTATAGAAAGTGAGGAGGAGGCAATGGTAGTGTGAGAGTAAGATAGGGACACAGTGGCAGTGAAACATAGTTGAAGTGCTAGGAAAAGAGTGAAGGAGACAGTGCTGTTTGGAGAGGAAGAAAGAGGAGAAAGTGGAATAGAGTGAGAGCCAGTGATAGTGAGGGACAAGAGTCTACGACAGGGACGATGATGAAGAGACAGATGTGGCTGTGAGAAGAGACAGCAGTTGTGGGAGTGAATAAATGAATAAATGAGATGGTAGCAGTACGAGAGAGCAAGAGGGAGACAGTGACTTTGAGAGGAGACAGTAGTACTAGTAGGACAGGATAAAGGAGACTGACAGTGTCTGTGAGACAGGAGACAGTGACAAGAGTGACACAAAGACAATGAGCTAGGCTGAATGAGTGAGAGAGGGCAAGTGGGAGTGGATGGGTGTGAACGAGTTACAGGTAGGGGAGCTTGTGGGAGTGAGAGGTGAGTTGCATGTCGAAAAGAGCACAAATATGTTTGCGTGCCACAATTTTTTGTAAAATTTTTAAAGTTGCTGAGGAAAGTAGACTTAGGCAGTTTATATCCCACTGTTCAGCCAGTCTTTTAAACAAGAGTATATTTGCCTTTTGTGCTCCAAGAGGAGCATTTTTCCACTGACCTGAATTGTTTCTGTGCTGTTTGTAATTGTAAGGTAGCGGGAACTATGGAAAAGGTGTTAGTTTTGAAATGGTTACAAAAATACTTTCTGCTGCCGCAGTGCATAGATATTTGGACTGAAAAGTAGCTAATTATTCAAATTTAATTACAGGACTATGATATTGTTATATGGTCAGCAACAAGTATGAAGTGGATAGAAGAAAAAATGAAGCTTCTTGGTGTGTCAACTCACCCTGATTACAAAATTGCTTTCTATTTAGATAGTTTAGCAATGATATCAGTACACACTCCAAAATACGGAGTTGTGCAGGTAAGTGAACTACCTTGTGTAACTGTGTCCTTTTCTTGTCATTGAATTGATAATTTTATTTGGTGCAATTTTTTGTGATTCTAGGTGAAACCACTTGGTGTTATTTGGGGAAAGTTTGATCAGTACTCTTCTAAAAATACTATAATGTTTGATGATATACGACGAAATTTTTTAATGAATCCTCATAATGGATTAAAAATACGGCCGTTCAAGCAAGCTCATTTGAATAGAGATAAGGATCGAGAACTCCTCCGGCTTGCAAAATACCTGCAAGACATAGCACACGAGGAAGATTTATCAAGTTTGGAACATAAACACTGGGAAAAATATAAACGTAGGAAACACAAAGGGGTAACAGCTAAAAAAGATGAATCCTTGGGAAGTGGAGACAGTGCTGATACCAGCTAGCAGTGTCTGTTAGTGGTGTAGATTTTGAGAGGCACAATTCAACAATGACCATTGGAATATTGTGCGAAGAAAAGTAGAACTGGACAACAATTCTTAGTAACTGCATAGATTTTAAGTTGTTTCTGTGATGGAATATTGTAATTTTAGTGCAAATACCAGATGTATATGAAAACAGAGTACACTCAGTCACTGGTTTTTCATACATGCTGTCAGTTTTGTGGAAGAAAAAACCCTAGCCATACTTGCACTTTAATTTATTTTCTGAGGCAGTTTTCAGTGTGTGTTATTATGATGATCAGTTTATTTAAGCTGGATGTAGACTGTCACAATTTGAACCTTGGCAAGAAATGAATTGTAAAATTGCTTCTGCCTTTTTAACTTCCCGACAAACCATTTGTGCCTAAGTAATCTTGAATGGTGTTTGTAAGTGAACTTTAATTTCTTTTTGTGCTTGTTTCTTTGAATTGGAATTTGTGTATCTCATTCTGTGCAAATATAATTAAAAAAAAAAACCATGTGTTAGGGCAGGACACTTTAAGACACTGAATGGATAATGTGCAAATATTAGCTTTGGATGATAGAGATAAATTTGTTATGAATAGTTTAAATAAACATCAAAGGAAGTGGAAGTTGTACTTCTACATGGTTGATTTTTGTATAATAATTCAAACCTCTTTTGAAAAGATATTCTTGGGTCATATTTTTTAGCACTTTGTGTATACCTTGCTTTCATAATATGTTGCCTTTCCACGTAGATGGGTTGTTATACAAAGAATAATCCAGTCCTTAGTCTACCTGCAAAAGATTTGTACTGCATGGGGAAAAGTCTCTAAGGATAAGCTCCACAAGAGGCATATTAAGACTGTTCCAGATGCGTTTATTACATTTGTCATGTTCAGTTTGACTTGTCACCAGAATTCAAACTGCCAAAAGTTCTTGAATGAAGAACTAGATTTGTATAAGCAGTTGATGGCAAAAAATCCAAAATCACAAAGGTATAATACGACATGGAAAGAATATTGTTTTAGCTGATGGCATGGGACCAATTCACAATACAGTAAATATTTCCTGGCTTTATAGTTAAAAATTAAGCATGTTAAAGGAGTTTCATTAGCAGTGTTACTGTTACTTAATTTTAATTGTTGATTAATTTTACAGCTGTCCAGATTTTCTAAGTTTATTTTGTAAAGATACTGAATGAATGTGAAGAGGTGAAATAAATTCAAAAAAAGTAACAAAAATGCATATTATTTCTTTCAGGTATGATTAAAAGTTTGGAAGAAGTGTTAGACATTAGAGAAGTTCAGCGAGAGCCTTGGTAAAATACATGTCAGTAGGCTGGTTTATTAATTTACTTAAATATAAACCAGTCTTCCATTTCGTGATTCCTATTCATTACTGTTACCCTGGAATTCTTTTATTGTTTTAATGAGAGTGAAAGTAACTGCCAACTTTGAGGTGCTGGGGAAACCTTGAAATACAAGTATATGTTTGGGTGTGACATTCAGCTTCAATGTTGATGTTCTTTTAATGCATTTAATTAAAACTTTCAATTACGAGGTTTGTTTTTCTTCGGAGAACTGATTAGTGTTTTTATGCAGAAGTGTCACTTGACCCATTCAGTGGATCCGTACATAATTGTATTTTTCCAGCCTTGAGCAACGAACAAGGTGTGAGTGACATTACCACACATTAATCACCCCTCTCAGAAAAAAATCCCCTATGCCCACAATTCTATAACTTCATCTTTCAATAATAATTGAGTGCTGGTCATATACGCTAGTTTTCTTTTATTGGAAATAGAGACTGCTCTGTGCACGCCCATGAGGCACTGAGAGGTGCCTCCCTGCAGGTCCAGGGGTAAGAATAGGCCCGAGGTATTCCCACCTATCATCAGAGGCGACTAAAAGGAGTCACACATTTCGGCCTTTATGTGACTGTCCCCTGTAGGGTTTGACCTCCATCCTTCAAAATTTTTCCGAAGAGTGAGCCAATTGGGGAAGGGCGCCTGAACATGGTGCATGGTGTCCATCATGCCTAGGGATCTGTAACCTGCTGTCTCATCTCGCATTGCAGTCCCGCTCATTCCCCATCTCTTAGGCGAGGACACCTTCCTGGGTGCATTTTCCACCATGCACTATGCAGTGTCGCTTTCTGCGCCGACAATGGCCATGGACTTGTTTGCACCTGATATCCAGCATAGTAGCCAGTCCATTGTGGTGGGCCTGCCATCTACCCTGTTGGTTGTAGCCCCCTGACAACACAGGGATCGCTCTGCTGTTGCCTGCGCTGTTAACTCCACACATATGCCAAAGAGTAGTCTGTCACCCTTGGGCATCGGGACTCCCGGCAATGGCCATCCTACCACGTGGCCTTTGCTGCGGCTGGGTGGCGCCCATGGGGAGGGCCCCTTGTCGGATGACGTGCAATGAAGCATACCACGTCATCACTTGCTGGTAATTAAACACCAGCGGTCTCTAAGGGTTCTAAGTCTCAGTACAATGCCAGGAAGTACAACCCTAAATCATTCCTCTCCCTGGCCACACCATGGGAGGAACACAAAGCTAAGGATGGCAGCGAACCTTATTAATCCCGGTACCTCATATGTACTGATGGAGACTCCTTTGTTTCGATGAAGTCACAGTTTTTTTGTAGACCATTTAGAGGACAAGTTTGGGGAGGTGGAGGGCTTGTCCAAAATGCGGTCAGGGTAAGTCTTGATAAAACAGCATCCTCTGCCGTCACGGGCATTACTTGCTTGTGACATGCTGGGGGATGTTCCCGTTACCATTACACCCCATAAGAGCTTAATTATGGTCCAGGGTATTATGTTCCACAGGGGCCTTCTTTTGCAGTCCGACAACGAGCTGCGCGCCAACTTAGAGCGACGAGGCGTTTATTTTGTCTGGCGCGTCCATCAGGGTCTGAGGGATAATCGGGTTTCTACTGGTGCCTTCATCTTGGCCTTTGAGGGTGGCACATTACCCGAGGTCAAGGTGATGGTCTACTGCTGTGATGTAAAGCCATATATCCCTCCTCCTATGCAATGGTGGAAGTTCGGCCATATGTCTTCCTGCTGTACTTCCAGCGTCACATTTCGAGATTGTGGACGTCCATCACATCCCAATACTCCATGTGCCCTGCCTCCCATCTGTGTCAACTGCAGAGAGCCTCTTTCCCCTTGCTCGCCAGACTGCAGAATTTTATAGTGCCATAGGAAAATCAGGGAATACGAGACCCAGGACTGACTGACCTACCCTGGGGCTAGGAGGAAATTTGAGTGTCTACATCCTGTGGCTATGACCACCTCTTACGCTGCTGCTATGAGAACAGTTGTAGCCCTATCCGAGCTGGAATACTACACCTGCCCCCTTGATGGTGGGGGGGCACACTTCCCTCCCTGTTGCTCCCACACGACCTACCTTGGGAGCACTGCCCCCCCCCCCCCCCCAACCATGGGGGACACCAGTCCCCACTTCACAGCTGGAGAAGCGTAAGTCTTCTTCGGCACCTCTTGCTAGGACCACCACTACCTACAAGCTTTGCTTCTGATGATGAGGTGGAGATTCTCGCATCCACTGAGGACCTAGATCTAGCCAGACCCTCAGACACCATGGATACAGACTGCTCAGGACATAAACCAGTGGCAGCAGGTGACCCTGAGGTGTAAACTGCCTAATTGAATGTTCCATGCCTTCCCAGCGTCACAATCATGTCATCCTCCAGCGGAACTGAGGCGGTTTTTTTCCATCGCGTGGCTGAGCTATGGCAACTGTTATGCTTTACACCTGCTTTCTGCATTGCCCTCCAGGAAACCTTGTTCCCAGCAATGCCGAACCCTGCCCTCCGCGTCTATAAAGGATCTTACAGGAACCATAACGACTATAATTGAGTGTCAGGTGGAGTTTGCATCTATGTCCTCAACTCGGTATGAAGTGAACCTGTGCCCCTTCAAACCCCTCTCGAAGCTGTGGCTGTCAGGATAAGGACGATGCAGGAAATAACTGTCTGCAACATATATCTTCCTCCAGATGGTGCAGTACCCCTGAACACATTGGCTGCACCGATTGATCAACTCCCTAAACGCTCATAACCCCTTGTGGGGTGGCACTGTGCGTACTGGCTGAGGCAGAGATGTCGAAAATTTACTGTCACAACCGACCTCTGCCTCTTAATGGAGCCACCACACATTTCAGTGTGGCACATGGCACATATTCAGCCATTGATATCTCAGTTTGCAGTTCTGCCCTTCTCCCATCTATACACTGGAGAGCACATGACAACCTGTGTGGTAGTGACCACTTCCCCCATCTTCCTGTCACTGCCTGGCCCGGTGTCAGGCCCACGGACGCCTGCCCAGCTGGGCTTTAAACAAGGTGGACTGGGAAACTTTCACGTCTGCTGTCACTGTTGGATCTCCCCCATACGGTAACATCGATTTGATGGTTCCGCAGGTGACTACAACTATCATTTCTGCGGCAGAAAATGCAAACCCTCGTTCTTTAGGGTGCCTGCGATGAAAGGCAGTTCCTTGAAAGTCACTGGAAGTCACTGAAGCAATTAAGGAGCATCGGCGAGCTCTACAGCAGCATAAGCAGCACCCTTCCCTGGAGCACCTCATAGCCTTTAAATGGCTCCGTGCCCGCATTCGCCATCTTATCAAACGATGGAAGCAGGAGTATTGGCAGAGATATGTCTGAACCATTGGGTGCCGTAAGTCACCTTCCCAAGTCTGGGCAAAGATTTTCGGGTACCAAACCCCAACAGATGTTCCCGGTGTTAACATAAATTGCGTGTTATCTACTGACACAAACGCGACTGCTGAGCACTACGCTCGAGCCTCTGCGTCAGAGAATTATCCCCCAGCTTTCCGCACTCTCAATCGGCGGCTGGAAGGGAAAGTGATTTTGTTCACTACACATCACAATGAATCCTACAACATCCCATTTACAGAGTGGGAGCTCAGTGCACTGGCACATTGCCCCGACACATCTCCTGGGCCAGATTGGATCCAAGTCAGATGTTAAACATCTTTCTGTCTGACTTCAAGCGACATCTCCTTGTCATCTACAACCGGATCTGGTGCGATGGTGTCTTTCCGTCGCGGTGGCGGGAGAGCACCATCGTTCTGGTGCTCAAATCCTGTAAAAACCCACTTTATGTGGATAGCTACCAGCCCGTCAGCCTCATCAACTTTCTTTGTAAGCTGCTGGAACGTATGGTGTGTTGGTGATTGGGTCGGGTCCTGGAGTTGCGATTGGGTTGGGTCCTGGAGTCTCGTGGCTCTACTGGCTTCATGTCAGCGTATCTTCTGCCAGGGTCACTCTACCACTGATAATCTTGTCCCTCGAGTATGCCATCCAAACAGCCTTTTTCAGATGCCAACACCTGGTTGCCATCCTTTTGATTTACAAAAAGTGTTTGACATGACCTGGTGACATCATTTCCTCGCCACATTATACGAGAAGGGTCTGCGGGGCCCATTCCCAATTTTTATCCAAAATATCCTGTTGCTTCGTAGTTTCCGTGTGCAAATTGGTGCCTCCCATAGTTCCATCCATATCTAGGAGAATGGAGTCCCGCAGGGCTCTGTATTGAGTGTCTCTCTATTTTCAGTGGCCATTAACGGTCTGGCGGCAGCTGTAGGGCCATCCATCTCGCCTTCTCTGTATGTGGATGACTTCTACATTTCTTATTGCTCCTCCAGTACTGGTGTTGCTGAGTGACACCTTCAGGGAGCCATTCACAAGGTGGAGTCATGGGCTCTAGCCCATGGCTTCCAGTTTTCAACCATGAAGTCGTGTCAGACAATTCTGTCGGTGTCGTACCGTTCATCTGGAACCAGAACTTTATCTTACTGACAATCCACTCACTGTAGTGGAGGCGTATCGATTCTTAGGACTGGTTTTCGATGCCCGATTGACTTGGCTACCTCACCTTTGTCAGCTTAAGTGGAAATGCTGGCAGCACCTCAATGCCCTCCGCTGCCTAGCAACACCAACTGGGCTGCAGATCGCTGTACGCTGCAGCAGCTCTACAGAGTCCTTGTTCAATCACACCTTGACTATGGGAGTGTGGTTTATGGTTCAATGGCGCACTCAGTGTTGCATTTACTCATCCAAGTGAACCACTGTGGCGTTTGCCTAGTGACAGGTTCTTTTAGAACGAGTCCGGTGACCAGTGTCCTGGTGGAGGCCGGAGTCCCTCCATTGAAGGTTAGGCAGGCACAATTGCCTACAAGTTATGTTGCACACGTTCATAGTTCTGCATATCCGTATTACCATCTCCTTTTCCCACCCACAGCAGCCCGTGTCCCGCATTGGCAGCCCAGGTCAGGGCTAACGATTGCGGTTCGCATGCAATCCCTTCTGTTTGAACTGGAGTCCTTCCCTTTACCATCTATACTTGAGGTCTATTCACGTACACCTCCATGGTGTACGCCGCGGCTGTGCATGGACCTTTCAAATGGCCCTAAGGACTCGGTTAACCCTGCGACTCTCCTCTGTCCTTTCCTCTCGATTCTCAACATGTACCTGGGCCATGAAGTGGTTTACACTGATGGCTCAATGGTCATGTTGGCTTTGCCTATGTTCATGCAGGATATATAGAACAGCAGTCCTTGCCTGATGACTGCAGTGTTTTCATGCAGAGCTGGCAGCCATATTTCGTGCTCTTGAGCACATCCGTTCATGCCCAGGCGAGTCATTCCTCCTGTGTACTGACTCCTTGAGCAGCCTACAAGCTATTGACCAGTGCTACCCTCATCATCCTCTGGTAGCGACCATCCAGGAGTCCATCTATGCCCTGGAATAGTCCAGTCGTTCAGTGGTGTTTGTCTGGACCACAGGTCACGTAGGAATCCCACGCAATGAACTTGCCGACAGGCTGGCCAAACGGGCTACATGGAAACCACTTCTGGAGATGGGCATCTCTGAACCTGACCTGCGTTCTGACTTACGCCGCAGGGTTTTTCGGCTTTGAGAGATGGAATGGCGTAACAGTACAAACGACAAACTGTGTGTCATTAAGGAGACTACGAATGTGTGGAAGTCTTCCATGCGGACCTCTCGCAGGGAATCAGTGTTCTCTGCCAGCTCCCCATCGGCCATGCTTGGGCGACCCACAGTTACCTCTTGTGCCGTGGAGGCCTGCCCCAGTGTCGGTGTGGCGCACGGTTGACAGTTGCCCATCTTCTGGTGCACTGTCCCATTTTCACTGTCCAGTGTCGGAATCTTGGGTTACCGGACTCGTTGCTGCTAATTTTGTCTGACAATGGCTCGTTGGCTGATTTAGTTTTACATTTTGTTCATGAGGGTGGGTTTTATAATACTATGTAAGTTTTAGCGCAAGTCCTTTGTCCCTCTATGTCCTCCACCCTAGTGATTTTAGGGTGGAGGTTTTGATGTGTTACAGAGCAGCTGGCCAGCCATTCGTGGTCATTTGCTTTCTTGTTTTACTCTTTTCATCCCTTTTCTTGTGTTTCTGTGGTTTTCCTGTCCCCCTTTTGTCCATTTACGTGTTTTTTGCCCTTCATCATTCTTGAGATTTTTCCTTTCCTTTCATTTCATTTTGTGTTGTCAGTCTTGTGTGTTTTACTCTCACACTTGTGGCATTATTTTATTCAGAACAAAGGACTGATGACCTCGTAGTTTGGTCCCTCCCCCCCTCTTTTAATCCAACCAACCACTGAGAAGTGGCATATCTGTAACAAATGAAGAATAAGACTCAATAGCAAGCTGCATTTATGCTAATGTTTATTGATAGGACGACGTAGGAAACATTTAAAAATAGTTTCTGCATATGTTCAGAAACTCACTGCCAATTGAAGTACATAAAATCATAGGAAGTGTCCTAAGGCATTGTTCAACACAGGAAATAGAGATAACATTTCTATAGCTTGTATTCACAATAAATACCATGATGTGGAATAAGTCAAACAAAAGTTGCATTGGCTACTTGTTAAAAAAACATGCTTTTGTATGAAATTTGAGTTCTGTTTGGTAATCCTAGTTTCTGCTTGGTGATACTGTTCCAGTTAATTGAGGGAGTGTCTTCCATTCTATTATTTTTGTTGTTCTTTTCTTCGTCCTTGTCTCTTTCAGAACTACCAGGAAATTAATTAATATTTAATTACCATTGTATTGACGAGACAACATCTCTCGTCAGATTAGCAACCCATTCACATATTTAAGCACACTAAAGGCACATATGTGGCCATTGCTCAGGATACATTCTCCATAGTTTGAATTTTCTTCTGATGCCAAAGATTCTTCCGTCTCTTACACTCTTTTATACACTTTAATCTGTACAGACAGCATCATATTTCAGACTTCTTTCCTCACTTTCAACTGTGCAGGAATTTAACAGCATGCTACTTTCAATTTCATTGTGTTTAGTTGCTATTCGGAGACTCATAGTGTTTATCTTAATTACCAACAATTTAAAATTATAGAATTTACTTTGCATCCCCAGTCATGGAGATGATGAGCAACAGGAGTCTCTAAATATCATTGGGGACAACAGTGTAGCCTAAATAGAAAGTGAAAGGTAGATGATAAACAGTACAGACCCAAAAAGATAGGGTTTTGAAATGTGGTTGTACAGAAGACTAGACTGCTGTTGATTATATGGGTATATAGAGTAGCTAATGAAGAGGTACTGAACTGAATTGGAAAGACAAGAATTTTATGGCACAACTTGTCGAAGAAGAAGAAGAAAAGGGATTGGTTGGCACATTCTGAGGCATCAAGAAATAATTATCTTTTAATAGAGGAAGAAAGCAAGTGAGCGCATGTGCTTTGTGTCTGTGGTGGGGATTATAGAGAGAGACCAAGGCTCGAATACAATAAGCAAATTCAAATGGATGTAGGTTGCAATTTATGTTTCCGTTAGTCAGTTGCAACAATACAGCAGACTTTTTGGTGATGCATGCTGTTAATAATAAAAGTCTTTCCATAGAGTGAGCAGAACATTGTTGCCATAAATTGATTTAGGGAAACTACAGGCAATCTAAATGCAGATAGCTAGACAGGAGAGGTCAACCCCAGTTTTCCGCCACATCCACATTTGTGTCTCAATTGTGAAAACATGGCAACTAGCAGAAATAAATTCAAGTATCAATAATGTAGAAAAGATAGATTGCTACTTAAGTTGCAGACAGGCACAATTAAAAGCCACTTACACAAAGCATTTGGCCAAAGCCTTCATCAGCAAAAGAGAAAAGCACACCTGACCGGCAGCTCGGGCCAGCTGTCGGAGTTGGTGGTCTTGTGTGCATGAGGTGTGCTTGCAGGGGTGTGTTTCTCTTTTGCTGATGAAGGCGGTGGCTGAAAGCTTTGTGCAAGTGTCTTTTAAATTTGCTTGTCTGCAACTTAATGTGTCGTCTTTGGAGTAAGTAGCAGTCTATCTTTTCCTACATTGTTGTTATTCCTAAACGGAGTTTCAATTTTTGAAATACAAATGTCTGTTACCTGACACTAAAATAAAAAAAATTATATGCAGATAGACTTCACACAAAAATCACCACCTTTTATTATAAGAGAAAAAATTTAAAGGAAGTTATCCAGAAAACTGCATCATGAGCTATATGGAGGGCTTTAAGGTCACCTAAGTGCCTTCTTTTCAAGTCAGTCCAAAACAATGTGATCGGCTGTCTGCACAGCATCATATTTTAATAGCTTATTCTCCTAGACCCCACTTGTGCTTGCTGTGATGCACAGGTATTGCTTTAATGGTGCCACAGTTTCCACAGTAGTCAGTCAAGAACACCACCAGGTGCTGGATTTCTTATAATTTGTTGACTATGGGTTATTTTCTCTCTCGACCAAACCCATCTTTTTACAGTTTCACAGCCTTGTCATACAGTGGTCCTCTTGACCTCAATTACTGGCCAATATCAGCACTTTCCAGCCATTATTTCTTATTCTTAACATTTACTATTCAGAGCTATTACTGTGTGGAACATGGGAACTAACTAAGCAGGCTAAGTGTAACTCAACATAGCTATCACAACTACCGTGCATGAAAGCATGCAGACTATTGTGAAGTCAACTGTTGACATTGTTTTGTAAGAGATTTCACCACATAAGGGAAAGATGACCCATGTTGTCCACTGCCAAAAAAGGATGGATTCATTAGAAAAAAGTGATATTCTTCTGCTTGGAAGAGAGAGCCAGAAAAACTTAATATGTAACATTTGTCACAAGCAACAGTCACTACTGCAGTCCAATTCAAGAACAATGGAGGTTTGTACAGGTCCAGGCACTGACAGGGATTGCATTGTTGCCAGGTTCAAGCAACGCTTGTGGTATAAGCATGCACGTGTTTTGCGCTTGAAGAAAGAGTGTGTCCGGCTAGTTATGTCTCCCACTCACTCACGTATAAGTTTCGCATACCACCACCATCAGTGATATCAACTTGCAACAAATGAAATATACACTACATAACTCATACTGCAAAATACTTACGCGAATTCTTTACAGACGAATGGAAAAACTGGTAGAAGATGACCTCGGGGAAGATCAGTTTGTATTCCGTAGAAATATTGGAACATGTGAGGCAATACTTACTCTACGACTTATCTTAGAAGAAAGATTAAGGAAAGGCAAACCTATGTTTCTAGCATTTGTAGACTTAGAGAAAGCTTTTAACAATGTTGACTGGAATACTCTCAAATTCTAAAGGCGGCAGGGGTAAAATACAGGATCGAAAGGCTATTTACAATTTGTACAGAAACCAGATGGCAGCTGTAATAGTCGAGGGGTATGAAAGGGAAGCAGTGGTTGGAAAGGGAGTGAGACAGGGTTGTAGCCTCTCCCCGATGTTATTCAATCTGTATATTGAGCAAGCAGTAAAGGAAACAAAAGAAAAATTCGGAATAGGTATTAAAATCCATGGAGAAGAAATAAAAACTTTGAGGTTCGCCGATGACATTGTAATTCTGTCAGAGACAGCAAAAGGACTTGGAAGAGCAGTTGAACGGAATGGACAGTGTCTTGAAAGGAGGATATAAGATGAACATCAACAAAAGCAAACTGAGGATAATGGAATATAGTCAAATTAACTGATGCTGAGGGAATTAGATTAGGAAATGAGATACTTAAAGTAGTAAAGGAGTTTTGCTATTTGGGGAGCAAACTAACTGATGACGGTCGAAGTAGAGAGGATATAAAATGTAGACTGGCAATGGCAAGGAAACTGTTTCTGAAGAAGAGAAATTTGTTAACATTGAGTATAGATTTAAGTGTCAGGAAGTCGTTTCTGAAAGTATTTGTATGGAGTATAACCATGTATGGAAGTGAAACACGGACGATAAATAGTTTAGATAAGAAGAGAATAGAATCTTTCGAAATGTGGTGCTACAGAAGGATGCTGAAGATTAGATGGGTAGATCACATAACTAATGAGGAGGTATTGAATAGGATTGGGGAGAAGAGAAGTTTGTGGCACAACTTGACACGAAGAAGGGACTGGTTGGTAGGACATGTTCTGAGGCATCAAGGGATCACAAAGTTTGCATTGGAGGGCAGCGTGGAGGGTAAAAATCATAGAGGGAGACCAAGAGATGAATACACTAAGCAGATTCAGAAGGACGTAGGTTGCAGTAAGTACTGGGAGGTGAAGAAGCTTGCACAAGATAGAGTAGCATGGAAAGCTGCATCAAACCAGGACTAAAGACCACAACAACAACATAACTCATTGCAAGGACATTTAATTATCACATTGGCTACGACATTCACACTCAGAATACAACTGCACACACATTGGCTGTTGGAGAATGCATGACGTAGGTGCACAGAATATGCCTAAACTTGTCCGCCATCATTCGTGGCTCCAATTATAAACATATGCATTCTTTCATGACTGGGGCATATCTCTTTTACTGTTTATTGACTGGCAATACTATGTATTTTTAATAAAACATAAACACCTCAAAAGGCAGCCCTTCAGCAAGAAACAGTGGTTTATTTCTACAAATGTTGAAGTTTCCCCACCAGTTCACAACCATTGGCACAAGTATAGAAGTTGTTAGTTCTCATTGGAACACCATATGCAGTATAACATTATTAATTACTGTGTAAGCTGAAACGGTGTGTGCCCCTGTCTGCACTCTTGTATCACTCTACAATTTTCCTTTTTTCTTCCACTCTATTTCAAAATAATCTGTATGATGTTGAATTATTGTAGGCAACATATTTTCCTGGAGAATTATCAAGTTACAAGGATAACACTTAATCTTGCCAAGTGCAGCCCAAATTTTGGTGCTAAGTTCTTCCCACTATAGAAATTAGGTGGCAGCTGAAAGTTATATTGGGGAAAACAAGAATTTATTTGTATAAAAATTCTTTTCTTGCAATATCTGAATCAATAAAAGTATGTGAAACATGTCAAGTTTTCATCTGCTTTGTATGAACTGTGCATTGGATTATAATGATTTTAATCCTGTAAATAAGGTCGACTACTGTAAAAGTCCACTGTAATTGGTCACACAGACGGTGGACTGCTGTAGAAGTTAGGTGGAAAGATGTTCCCTCTGGTGAACTGCTATCGCACTCCAGCCTACCTTGCTCGTTTACCATTTTGCTAAGCTTAACTGTTGTGGAGCAATGTCCTTGATGTTATCTAGCAGGCTCCCCGGAACCTTGTAGTGCAGTGTATTGCCATTATATTTCTTGGGCATTCACCTAGCACCGTGGTTGATGCAAAGGATCTTGGGGATTCAGTTAGCAGTGTAGTGTCAGCAGAGGCGCATTGATTGTCGAAATAAACAATCTGTGTTGCCTCCTTCCTAGGCTGTTGACAGATTATTGTTGTGTAAAATTTTATTTTGAAAATGAACAGACGAAGAAACTTTGAATCTGCTATTAGACACTGAATTTGAGGTCAGCAGTGAAAGTGAACCTTGCACTGATTTATTACCACAACAAAGTGCTTTAGCCAATCAATGACTTCAGATATACCAATGTCTTCAAGCACATCAGAATTTTTTGGCTCTTCAACAGTACCAGACCCAGGAACGTAGACAACTCATCAGAAGAAGATGACAGTGAAGAAGGAACCATGCATCAGCATATAAAACAGAATGTGTGTGGTCAAGTAAAATTCTTAACACCATAAGAACACCAGTTTTTGTCCACTGTATCTGGACTGAAAAGTGCAGTTGATACAAGAAGTTTCTTTAGCTTTTTCGCCCTCTTTGCAGCTGATCAAATTGTGGCTCATATTTGTAACGAAACATGTAGATATTTTACTCTAAGTTCTTAACATCTGACTAACAGAACGAAGAAAGAGTCGACATACCTGACACCAAATAAATTATTTGCATTTATAGCTATGTCTTAAATTATGACAAAGGAGAAAGAAATTATCAGTATCGAAGTACCAGTCAAAATGTCCACTTCGGGGTACTCTGATTTTTTTCACAATTTCTTCCACGAGACAGGATATTTTTCTGTCGTATGATTTTTTACTCTTCAGTGATAATAGCATAAAAACAATAGACTACTTGTTCAAACTTCGTTCCATTATGGATGTACATGGATGAGTCACTCCTTCTGTTCAAAGGGAGACAAAAGTAAAACAGTTTATCCCAACAAAGCAAAATCATTTTGGAATCAAATGTTTTTGATTTGAGATGTTCTTTGGATTTCTAACATTTGTTGCGGAAGTGACACAGATATCGCCAAACACAATCTCAGAGTCTCTGGATAAGTCATCGCAACTCTAAGGGAGCCATATTTTCAGAAGGGGCATACATTATTTTGTGATAATTGGTGCATGAGCCCAACATTCTTCTGTTGACTGTATGATGGGGCAATTGACATGTGCAGCACATTGCGGGACAACAAAAAGGCATGCCAAAAATGACAGACAAATTGCAAAAAGGAGAAATGACATTCAGGAATGTTTCAAAGCAAATGTTGGCAATGAAATAGTGTGACAAAAGGTATGTCTACATGCTGTCAAGTTTCCATTCAGCAGACTAAAACTGTGGAAAGAGTCAAGAAAAGCACCAACTTGTACTGAAAAATTTTCTTCGGTCTAAATGCATTTTGTCTACAAATTGGTCATCTGGTAAACTGACTTATGCAAATTTCCAGTTGGGCTTGATTCAGGAAATATTGGAAAAACACAGTTAATGAAATAAGTCCAAGTGGAGGTTGCAGCCGAATTGTTGTCCTGCAACAGGCTGACAGTTGGACTTCATCTCCCTGGATAATTGCCCAAGTACGAAATCAGACTAAAATTTGTTGTAGAGACTGCAAGCAAACAGTGTGAGTTCCATGTTCAGCTATGTGTAATGAAGTCAAAAACATATCCCTGGTACTGACACGTAAGTCATATCACCATTGTGTATAAAAATATTATGCCTATATATGCATATAAAAATCAAAGATAAGCAGCAGACACTGTGTTTCACATTGACAAGTAATACATAATTTTGTGAACATTGTGCATAATATTACTGCAGAAACAGTTCATTTCTACCATTTCAATTCATGAATAATGTATATAATTTACCTATTCTTTGTTTGAAATGGAAACATAAAGAAAACAAAGTTCATTTCTGCAAGTGGCAAGATTTCTTATACAGTATTTTGTACAATGTGGAAATTATGTTACCTGATGTTGACCCAGCAATAATGATCTGTGTATGGCTTGTAATGTAATTGTTGATAGTTTTCAAACAGAAAGCATACAATTAACATAGAATTATGTTTATTTCTGCGATATCAATTGTTTCATGACAAAACTGTCATTTCACTACCTTTTTTTCTCTTCGACATTTCTGCAGCACCAATGTAGGTAAAAAAAAAAAAAAAAAAAAAAACAGTGTGTGTCATTATAATTCAGCACTTACAATGGTGAATGTAGAGTATAATTCAAATATTAAATGTCAACAAAGTAAAATACTAAAGAATTAGCAAATAGTTAAAACAGTATCAGCATTTATGATGCTCTTAACTGGGCACCCACTCCCCCCCCCCCTCCCCCCCCCCCCCCCCCCCATGAACCATGATGGACTTTGCCGTTGGTGGGGAGGGTTGCGTGCCTCAGCGATACAGATAGCCGTACCGTAGGTGCAACCACAACGGAGGGGTATCTGTTGAGAGGCCAGACAAATGTGTGGTTCCCGAAGAGGGGCAGCAGCCTTTTCAGTAGTTGCAAGGGCAACAGTCTGGATGATTGACTGATCTGGCCTTGTAACAATAACCAAAACGGCCTTGCTGTGCTGGTACTGCGAACGGCTGAAAGCAAGGGGAAACTACAGCCGTAATTTTTCCCGAGGGCATGCAGCTTTACTGTATGGTTAAATGATGATGGCGTCCTCTTGGGTAAAATATTCCGGAGGTAAAATAGTCCCCCATTCGGATCTCCGGGCGGGGACTACTCAAGAGGATGTCGTTAGCAGGAGAAAGATAACTGGCGTTCTACGGATCGGAGCGTGGAATGTCAGATCCCTCAATCGGGCAGGTAGGTTAGAAAATTTAAAAAGGGAAATGGATAGGTTGAAGTTAGATATAGTGGTAATTAGTGAAGTTCTGTGGCAGGAGGAACAAGACTTCTGGTCAGGTGACTACAGGGTTATAAACACAAAATCAAATAGGGGTAATGCAGGAGTAGGTTTAATAATGAATAGGAAAATAGGAATGCGGGTAAGCTACTACAAACAGCACAGTGAACGCATTATTGTGGCCAAGATAGATATGAAGCCCACACCTACTACAGTAGTAAAAGTTTATATGCCAACTAGCTCTGCAGATGACGAAGAAATGTATGATGAAATAAAAGAAATTATTCAAATAGTGAAGGGAGACGAAAATTTAATAGTCATGGGTGACTGGAATTCGAGTGTAGGAAAAGGGAGAGAAGGAAACATAGTCGGTGAATATGGATTGGGGCTAAGAAATGAAAGAGGAAGCCGCCTGGTAGAATTTTGCACAGAGCACAACATAATCATAGGTAACACTTGGTTTAAGAATCATGAAAGAAGGTTGTATACATGGAAGAACCCTGTAGATACTAAAAGGTATCAGATAGATTATATAATGGTAAGACAGAGATTTAGGAACCAGGTTTTAAATTGTAAGACATTTCCAGGGGCAGATGTGGACTCTGACCACAATCTATTGGTTATGACCTGTAGATTAAAACTGAAGAAACTGCAAAAAGGTGGGAATTTAAGGAGATGGGACCTGGAAAAACTGAAAGAACCAGAGGTTGTACAGAGTTTCAGGGAGAGCATAAGGGAGCAATTGACAGGAATGGGGGAAAGAAATACAGTAGAAGAAGAATGGGTAGCTTTCAGGGATGAAGTAGTGAAGGCAGCAGAGGATCAAGTAGGTAAAAAGACGAGGGTTAGTAGAAATCCTTGGGTAACAGAAGAAATATTGAATTTAATTGATGAAAGGATAAAATATAAAAATGCAGTAAATGAAGCAGGCAAAAAGGAATACAAACGTCTCAAAAATGAGATCGACAGGAAGTGCAAAATGGCTAAGCAGGGATGGCTAGAGGACAAATGTAAGGATGTAGAGGCTTATCTCACTAGGGGTAAGATAGATACTGCCTACAGGAAAATTAAAGAGACCTTTGGAGATAAGAGAACGGCTTGTATGAATATCAAGAGCTCAGATGGAAACCCAGTTCTAAGCAAAGATGGGAAAGCAGAAAGGTGGAAGGAGTATATAGAGGGTCTATACAAGGGCGATGTGCTTGAGGACAATATTATGGAAATGGAAGAGGATGTAGATGGAGATGAAATGGGAGATACGATACTGCGTGAAGAGTTTGACAGAGCACTGAAAGACCTGAGTTGAAACAAGGCCCCCGGAGTAGACAACATTCCATTGGAACTACTGACGGCCTTGGGAGAGCCAGTCCTGACAAAACTTTACCATCTGGTGAGCAAGATGTATGAAGCAGGCGAAATACCCTCAGACTTCAAGAAGAATACAATAATTCCAATCCCAAAGAAAGCAGGTGTTGACAGATGTGAAAATTACTGAACTATCAGTTTAATAAGTCACAGCTGCAAAATACTAACACGAATTCTTTACAGACGAATGGAAAAACTAGTAGAAGCCAACCTCGGGGAAGATCAGTTTGGATTCCGTAGAAACACTGGAACACGTGAGGCAATACTGACCTTACGACTTATCTTAGAAGAAAGATTAAGGAAAGGCAAACCTACGTTTCTAGCATTTGTAGACTTAGAGAAAGCTTTTGACAATGTTGACTGGAATACTCTCTTTCAAATTCTAAAGGTGGCAGGGGTAAAATACAGGGAGCGAAAGGCTATTTACAATTTGTACAGAAACCAGATGGCAGTTATAAGAGTCGAGGGGTATGAAAGGGAAGCAGTGGTTGGGAAGGGAGTGAGACAGGGTTGTAGCCTCTCCCCGATGTTGTTCAATCTGTATATTGAGCAAGCAGTAAAGGAAACAAAAGAAAAATTCGGAGTAGTTATTAAAATCCATGGAGAAGAAATAAAAACTTTGAGGTTCGTCGATGACATTGTAATTCTGTCAGAGACAGCAAAAGGACTTGGGAGAGCAGTTGAATGGAATGGAAAGTGTCGTGAAAGGAGGATATAAGATGAACATGAACAAAAGCAAAACGAGGATAATGGAATGTAGTCGAATTAAGTCGGGTGATGCTGAGGGAATTAGATTAGGAAATGAGACACTTAAAGTAGTAAAGGAGTTTTGCTATTTGGGGAGCAAAATAACTGATGATGGTTGAAGTAGAGAGGATATTAAATGTAGACTGGCAATGGCAAGGAAATCATTTCTGAAGAAGAGAAATTTGTTAACATCGAGTGTAGATTTAAGTGTCAGGAAGTCATTTCTGAAAGTATTTGTATGGAGTGTAGCCATGTATGGAAGTGAAACATGGACGATAACTAGCTTGGACAAGAAGAGAATAGAAGCATTCGAAATGAGGTGCTACAGAAGAATGCTGAAGATTAGATGGGTATATCACATAACTAATGAGGAAATATTGAATAGGATTGGGGAGAAGAGAAGTTTGTGGCACAACTTGACCAGAAGACGGGATCGGTTGGTAGGACATGTTCTGAGGCATCAAGGGATCACCAATTTAGTATTGGAGGGTAAAAATTGTAGAGGGATACCAAGAGATGAATACACTAAGCAGATTCAGAAGGATGTAGATTGCAGTAGGTACTGGGAGATGAAGAAGCTTGCACAGGATAGAGTAGCATGGAGAGCTGCATCAAACCAGTCTCGGGACTGAAGACCACAACAACAACAACAACAACAACAACAACTGGGCAAAATCAAATCGGGGCACATGCAGCTACGAACTGCTTGATCAAGTGGCCCAGCCAGCCAGTAGCATCTGCTGTCCGCTAAAGTGCGCGTCATATATCTTGGCGGCCGAGTTTAGGTTCGTTCTGCGCATCTGACGTCAAAAAATACAGTCAGCCAATGAACAGAGAACGACGTTGCCAGATCTGACTGCAGAGCAGAGCACGGACGAGTGTCTTCAGTTTTAGAAACTTTCAGTCATAAACAAAGTAATAGAACAAAAGCAAAGTCTTGATAGCAGACTTTGATTTTTGAAAGTTTGGAAAAACCATTCTTTATACCAACTGCTTCATTTTCTATTAATTAATTAAACCAAACAAGCAATAAGATTCCTAATTCAGGCGATAGCAAGGAAAGGTGTTTGTATCAATTTCACGAACCGCTTTTTCGCAATAAAGAACAGCGGTAATTGTTTATTTCCTATTGTACTTCGACGAAGTGCGAGTAATTCATAGGCATACCAACAGTGTTTGTCAGAATTTTGCGTGACGTGTTAAGAGTCCTTATGTAGAAACGTTATAGAACGAGCTGCGCTAGCGTAACGGTTGAGGCGTTGGGTTAGTAAACGAAAGGGAAAGAGTTCAAACCTTGTGCGGTGCTAAATATTTTTTTTTTCTTTTAAAACAATATCGAAGTGTCTTATTTCATGAATTTTATTCGTTTGAATGCAATTTTTTGAAATTTCTAGTGCTTTGTCTCTTCATTAACCCTTTCGCTGTTGCAGTCACGTGCTCCCCGCATTCCGCGCTGTGCGCGATTTTGTCATCACTGCACTGCTCGCCTGTGCAGACACGTGGTGTTCCCACTGCTTTGACACACTTATCATTCGATTTCACAAAAACTATTTGGCCCAAAAATTAGATTTTTACACATGTTCTTGACTGATACCTTCCCCCCCATAAATGACTTAATTTTGTTTCGATGTTCAACCCAGTTATTGTGCAGCATTAAATGTAGTAAACCATTGCACGAAATTTTGAAGAGTTTGCAGAGGTAAAAGTCCATAGGGTATACTTTCCGTATGGTCGATTTTAGTTGCCACAATGTTGAGAATGAAATGTGGACAAGGTACCTAAATTTCATATAAAATTTACTGTATAACAATATCTCATTTAATTTAAGTACCACATAGATGTCGTATGTAATATTGAGAAATATTCCGTCTTTCGCGACTGTAATAAAAGTTTTATTTACGCCAGGCGCGTTTGGCTTTATTTTAAAGCACTTCAGTCAGTCAAAGGAAGTGGGGGGAAGGTATCAGTCAAGAAGATGTGTAAAAATCAAATTTTTGGGCCAAATAGTTTTTGTGGAATCGAATGATAAGTGTGTCAAAGCAGTCGGAAACACCATGTGTCAGCACAGGCGAGCAGTGCAGTGACAAAATCGCGCACAGCGCTGAATGCGGGAAGCACGTCTCTGTAGCAGCGAAAGGGTTAATGCGGTCGTGGTGGCTTTACTTCATAAACTGCGTGCTCCCCCCTAAACCTAAGTTTGCGAACTATACTATACTATGGCGCTGTTTCTATTGGCGCGTGCGTCGTGTGCAACTGGCAACGCAGCAATCTCCCGCGTCTGGGCGGGCATGCGCGAGCCGCCAAGATAAAAGAATTCAACTATAGTTACCAGCTACATGCAAGGTTCCCATCATGAAGGGTTAACAACCGCAATGAAAAATAAGATTGAAGTTCAGAATGAATTTCAGAATTTATTTGAAGACAATAGTTCTAATGTAGTTCAAATTAATGGTTTGGTTCCAAGTGTTCTGCTGAGTTCTTGTTTCCATTTTATGCACAATATTTTGATGACTGACACAGCTGTCTTCTTCAGGTGCTGCAAGTTTTGTTGGTATGTGTACCTGCTGCCTGGCTCCAAACAAACTGTAAACTATTGTGCAATTTATAGCCCCGTTTGATTCCTGTTGCCCACTACACCCTTTGATGCTCTTTTGTTTCTCAGAATCCACACTGATATTTTGTGAAATGCAAATTCTTTCGGCATTTTCCAGCTCTGGTGGATGTGGTGGCCAATACAATCTTAATAAATTGATTGCCAGACCCCAAGCCTTGTGTGAAACCTCTGTCCCTGTTTATTAGGTTTTCTGACATCTTTATTTCGATAGACTCCTTATTTATGTTATCCCAAAAACTTGGTGTTTGTTCCACAATAATAGTTTCATAATATTTCATTTCACAATTATATTCTAGGCAATACTAGGCAACAGCTGATCTGTTTGGCTTTTTAGTTGAGTTCCTTGCATCTCACCTTGATTGTTCTGGTTATCTACCCCACATTAGACACTCCACATGTGCAAGGAATGTGATACACATACAGCTTTTGAAGACATAGATTGTCTTTAACATTACAAACATCACTTTCTATCTTAATTGCGGGAATGGAAAAACATTGGATGCCGTATATCTGTACTCATCTTTCCGGATACTGGGCCAGCATAAGGCAGATAGGGAAGTCTTGGCTTCCCTTCCTTCGTCTCAATATCAACCTATATCTTACGTGAACTTATTTTTGACTGCAACACCCTTCTAATCTGACTTTCTCATACAATGAACATTCTTGCTAAAGGGCTAATTTTGTGCCCATTCCAAAAATATTACCAATAGCAGCTTCTCTCCCAATGGAAGCAGCAGACGAGGTTCCCCACAAAACCTGTAGAGCACTCACCAAGATGCCAAAATTAAGCTCCAACATCTCCAAGTGAGAAGGAGTTGCATTGAGAAATCTCGGGAAGACAAGGAAACTAATTATGCCAGCTGACAAACGAAACGATATGATCCTAAAGTCACATGTGGCCTTCAGTAAGGTGATTTTTAATCTTCTGGTGTTGCCTACAGGCAGATGTAGGTTCTCTCCTCAATAAGTCTACCTTGCCACGTAACATCATTAAGGGTCTTAGGACATGAACAACAGTGCCACCACAACTACATGGCCTTCATAAGGCACCCAAGGAAGGAATTCCTTTAGATGCAGTAGTAATACTGGTGCACCTACGTACCAGCTGGCAAAATACTTTAAACACATTCTCAGAAAATATGTGGGAAATTGCGAACACCACATTTGCAACTCTGCTATCTTTGTACACTGCCAGTCAGTTACAGCTCTGAGATACAGATATCATGGTCAGTCTCAATGCAGTCTTACTCTTTACAAGAATCCCACTTTTTGAATTCTTCGAACTAACCACAGAAAAGTTTGACGATTCTTTCACAGAATTTTTTTAAACACATTCTGACATCAACTTTTTCTTGTTCAATGGGACTGTTGGAGTACACACACCAAATAGCTGCTTATAATAAGTAATCTTTATTTAAAACAGACTGTTTCAGCTTAATTGACATTTTCAAGTATGTTTTGATTGATGTGACATCCATATTGCGTTGTTAGTGGACTGTTTCGTAACTGTCACTGCTTTATTAAGATTGTAAAGTATCAAAATGTTGAAATTAAATGTAAGTTACAACGTGAGAGGAGTTTGACAGTTCCGCTCTTACGACACTATGTGGAACTGTCAAACTGCTGTCACAACTAACATTTAATTTCAACATTTTGGCAATATTTACGATCTTAATAAAGCAGTGACAGTTACGAAACGGTCCACTAATGATGCCATATGGACGTCACATCAATCTAGACGTACTTGAAAATGGTTATTAAGGTGAAACAGTCTGTTGTAAATAGAGATGACTTGTTATAAGCAGCTATTTAGTTTATCTACTCTAACAATCATGTCGTTTTCAGACATATATTACACGGCTGGGCCTAAAGAAGAAAAATTGTTCAATGGGAGATACAATGTATAAAGCACTGGTGTGGTGATGGGTAGTCCTTTAAGACCCTCATAAAGATCAAATCTGTTTACTGAATTTGTTCTTATCTAACCATGGATTTGTCAAACAAGCCCACGCACATACCGACAAAGTAGGTCAAATTAACCTCACTTTTGAAGCAGACGCTCTTTGCATATGCTGAGTTTTGGAAACGTTGCACTCGGAACCTGATGATTACATCAATTTTCTGCAAGTGAACAATGAAACTTTTAATAGCTTGTTTAGAGTTACTATGCCCTCACACTGCAAAAGAAGATGCAAATATGTGAAAATTTAGCCTCTTCTATGGTCCTCTAATGACAGTTAATTAAAATTCTGCAATGTGTGAACATATATAGTGTACACTGTCCATGGAATAATTGGAGAACTTCATTTTTTTAAATTTTATTGCTGTCCCACTCTAGTGTTGTGTTTAGAATATTGATTTCCTTCTTAACCTCATCCTGCATAATATGTAGTTGGGAAAGATGCATCACCTTTACCATTTCAGTACTTGCAAATGCTATTTAGTTTTTATCCTTGACAAATTTGGCAGCATACTTGGAACCACACCATTTATCGTTCATGCCGAGAAAACCTGAGATAGTATATAGTTCAAATTAATTTTATCTGCCAGATCAGAAAGCTAATTCTACCTTCCTAAAAACAATTTTTCCTTAGTGCTGTTGCCACGGAAGACTCCTTGTAGAGGTGAACTTCAGCAGTGTATGTTTTACTGAGTGATTCGAAAAGAAATAATATATTTCAGTTGTTAATTACAGACAAACTATAAAAGATAGAAACACACTGCGCATGTCACTGGATAAAGGAAGGTTCAAAGTTTGGACACAGCTATGTTGTAGTTTGTTTGTAACAACAAGGTGACTATACCACAACAGAAATCATTTTGTATGTTGGACTTTGAATGAAGTCGACCCATTGTTCATGTGCAACATGTATTCTGCTGTCAATTCAACAAGAAGCCACCCCTGCAGAAGTGGATTTATGGCTGGTATACAAAATTCTTGGAATTTGGTTGCATGAACAAAGGGAAGAGCACTGTTCAGCCACACACATCTGATGAAAGTGTTGAGTATATCTGAGATGCGTTCACATGGACACCTCGGAAGTCCAATGGGCAGGCCAGGAACTTCAACTTCCTCGACCAACAGTGTGGTGTTTTCTGAAAAGGCACATCTATATGAAGCCTTACAAATTGCAGTTACTGCAGCAATTGTATTCTGGCGAACATAACAAGGCATGAATTTTGCTTTTCAGTTCCCCAGGATATGGCAGACAATACTTTTTCCAAATGACTCATCTTTTTGGATGATTCAACTTTTTCATCTATCAGATAAAGTAAACTGCCATAATTTTAATGTAAGAATTTGGGAGGTCACAAAATCCTAGCATCATTGTTGAACATGAAAGGGACTCACTGAAACTGAATGTGTTTTGTGCCATTTTTGTTCACAAAGTTCATGGACCTTTCTTTTTTGTGGAGGAGACTGTGACAGGTATGTCATGTCTGAACATTCTACAAAATTGCTTGTTTCCTCAACTTCATAAAAATTCCAATTAGCTCATTTTTACATATGTTAATGCCCACTTCACTTGCACCTTGAGGTGCAGCATTATTTTAACACCACCATCCCACAACGTAGGATTAGAAGAGGTGGACCGGGTCACCAGATCTCACACCTTGTGATTTTGTTCTGTGTGTACATAAAAGACCATCTTTGTCCCAAGAGTCGAGAAACATAAACGTTGACGCTGTCAATTCAATAAAAAGGGACTGGTTGATTTGTGTGTGGAATGAAATGGCCTATCGTTTTGATGTTTCTCAAGCAACACATGGTGCTCTGGCGAGTGTGTGTGTGAACATAAAACTTCAAAACTTCCTCCATCCAGCAACATGTGCAATGTGTTTCCACCTTTCATAGTTTGTCTGGATTAAACAATTGAAATCTGTTCTTCCTTTTCGAATCAACCTGTATATGTATGTGTAGTTTGTTGTGGTAACTTTTGATGTGAACAGTAATAGTGGACTAGTAAACAGCCAAAAAGTAACAACATATGTTTACATCTATCAAGAAGGTCCAAATTTTGTTTAATTGGTGTATTTTATATCTTAAAGTTTATCAAGAAAGTGATTTATGGAACACGTAAAATATCAGGGATAACTTGGAGTAAAATGTATCAATATATAGATAGTGGTACATCCAAGCTGTGCTTTAAACATACAAAAATACAAATAATAAAATTAATACAATCTGAAGTTCTAAAACTATTTATTTTCTTCAATAATATGCCATCTTTTTTCAGGCAGTGCCATACATGTAATGAAACTGATCACCATATTTGTCACGAAAACGTTTATGATCCAGCTGATCCAAGGCCTTCGCGACTTTCTTCATTGAAGACCTGCAACACATTTGCGGCAAAAACATAGTATTACTTTTGATAATTGTGTGTCCGATTTTACTTTCATGCATAACATTTCATCATTACAAATGTTCGAGTTTGGATGAAAATATATAATATGGTACTTTCTAAATTTCATAGCCGTGAAAGTAACCTTTGGCTAATGATTTTCTTTTGCATACATAATGACATGCTCATCTTTCTTCTTCTTCCATTGGTTTTTGAAACCCATGGAAGGAAGCAAGAATTGTAGTGTATGCTTAATTTGTTAATGTAAAAAGATGGATCTGGTAACTGAGTGATTCATTAAAGGCCTTCCTGTGATTAATATCAACCTGTATGCCTTGTGTATTTTCCTGCATTAAATGTCTGGGGTAGTCACTGACAACAGGATGTGTTGCAACATTTCTGCACAGAATGCAGATATATGTGGCCTTTAGTGTCACTTTTAATTCATTTTCATTATTACCTGTATACATAAAGTAAAGTTCACTGAAATATACGATAAGTTCTATGGGGGATATTAGACAGCAAATGTCTTACAAGGACTTTTCAATGTTTTCTCCAATACTTTAACAACTAAGTGGAAAGTACAGTTTTTAAACACATTTGAACACACTGAACAATTACTTTTATGTTTCTTACAGCCAAAAATATACTTAAGGCAAAATGTCCCTTATAGCTTCTGCACTGATAAATGTTGTTTTTTGCAGCTCTTATTTGGAACTGTCACAATAAAACCATTGTAATCTTTTCCAAGAGTGTAGTTTTAAAGGTTCATCTTAATATACTTACTTCTTAAAAATCTTCCTTGAAAGGCGCTCATATGAAGACTTTCGTTTTTCACTTATATCAGTTAGGCCAGGAAATTTCTTTTTCCTTTCTTTTTTCGTGCTCTGTTTTTTTCGCTTCTCTGGCATTTTAAGATCAATCCCTGTTGCCTCCTTAAAAATTTGAAAGAAGAACATTTGGTGTAGATAATACAATACTCAACAATATTATGAAAAGAATAGATGTTACTCACCATATAGTGGATATGCTGAGTTGCAGATAGGCACAACAAAAAGAATGTCACACAATAAGGTTTTGGTCAAAAAGGTCTTTGTCAAAAATAGACACCACAACACACTCGCCAAAACTCACATACACATGACCACAGTCTTTGGCAGCTGAAGCCAACAACAGTACAATAATCAACAACTGCTACAACAATCATTTCTGTAAATAACAAACAATGCTTAATTTAATTCCTTGCTGCAAGTGTTGATTTAAGCAGCAAGACCATTTGTCTTGTTCAAAACTTGCTGCATTGTTTTTTATCTATTCCAGTTACAAGACAGCAAACATCATGTACCAATTTAAGAGTCTTTTATAGATGTTTAAAATTTAGCCATATACCATGTCCACTTGCGTCACATGCCATTATCTTAATTTCCTTTTTGTTTATTTGGATGTCAAAACCGAACAGGCAGAATATGGTGCTGCGATTGGCAATGCCAATGTAAGACAAATGTCTGGCACAGTTGTTAGGACCATTACTGCTGCTACAATGGCAGGTTATCGAAATTTAAGTGAGTTTGAACATGGTGTTAAAGTCGGCGCATGAGTGATGGGACACAGCATCTCCGAGGTAGCGATGAATTGGGGTTTTCCCATACAACCATTTTACGAGTGTACCGTGAATATCAGGAATCTGGTGAAACATCAAATCTCCAACACGAGTGTACCGTGAATATCAGGAATCTGGTGAAACATCAAATCTCCAACATTACTGCGGCCAGAAGAAGATACTGCAACAATAGGACGAACAACGATTGAGGAGAATGGTTCATGATGACAAAGTGGTGAACCCTTCCGCAAATTGCTGCAGATTTCAATGCTGGGCCATGAAAAAGAGTCAGCGTGCGAACCATTCAACAAAACATCATTGATATGGGATTTCGGAGTCAAAGGCCCATTCATGTAGCCTTGATGACTGCACAGCTTTACGCCTCGCCTGGGCACATCAACACCAACATTGGACTGTTGATGACTGGAAACATGCTGCCTGGTTGGACGAGTCTCATTTCAAATGTTATCGAGTGGATGCACATGTATGGGTATAGAGACAACCTCATGAATCCATGGGCCTGCACATCAGCAGGGGACTGTTAAAGCTTGTGGAGGCTCTGTAATGGTGTGAGGTGTGTGCAGTTGGAGTGATATGGGACCTTTGATACATCTAGATACTACACTGAGAGGTGACACATACCTAAGCATCCTGTTTGATCACCTGCACCCATTTATGTCCATTGTGCATTCCAATGCGACACCTCACCATGTCCAGATTTGCTACAGTGTGGCTCCAGGAAGACTCTTCTGAGTTTAAATACTTCCGCTGGCGACCAAACTCCCCAGACATGAACACTATTGAGCATATCTGGGATGTCTTGCAATATGCTGTTTAGAAAAGATCTCCATCCCCTCGTACTCTTACGGATTTATTTACAGCCCTGCAGGATTCGTTGTGTCAATTTGCTCTAGCACTACTTCAGACATCAGTCTAGTCCATGCTACATCGTGTTGCGGCACTTCTGAGTGCTCGCGGGAGTCCTACACAATATTAGGCAGGTGCACGTTTCTTTGCTTTTCAGCGTATTTCTTGAAGTACCTGACTCAATTTCTGACTTTGGTGATCACTGCTAAGTTTTCATATCGTGCCGATTTTCTGTCTATGATTAACAACTTCCACATCGAGTCAGTCCTTCCCTCACAGCCACTTCAGTGTGCAAATTAAATATCAGTGTTAGCAATCAACATCCTGGTTATGACAATTTATACCGATCTGACAGTGTTGACTACTATAGTCTGCTTTATACAAAAAAAAAGGTCACCCTTTTAAAGCTGTAATTAATTTCATTCTTCAGAAGCATAGTACTTGCATGCTTCTCATAACAGATATCAATTGAATCTCCCGTCATCGTTCTGAACTGTGTCCTCATTTTCAATTGGCCTAATTTCTCCTGGTCAGTTATAAAGATTCTCCAAGTACTATATTCATCTTCTTGCCTTACTTTCTGCTCCCATGACCTAAATACCTTTTTCATTTCTAATGACTGTGCTGCATCAGGTGACTGCTTTCAGTACATGTGCAGCATCTCCATTACCCTGGTACAATTTTATACTTATATCATGACATCTATTTTCTATCCATTCTTTTTTATCAATTTTACATTTCAAATTTATTTCATAAATGAGTAACCTGTACTGTGCTTGTTTACTTTAATCATTTTTTACTTTTTAACCATTTCTTTATCAGTTGCAGTATCTCACGAGTATCAAATGCCGCCTCTTATTTGCTTTTTTAAAAGTACTAACTTTTCTGTTGCATTTATTATAACAATTTTGCGGTCTGTACACCAGTTTTCCACACTATTATAGTGGTCATCACACAAGCGGTAGCTCTGTGCAGACAAAGAGCAATAAGGAAGTGTGGAGAGGATGAGGTTTGCTTAATGTATGGTAGCAGAGGTGGGGAAGATGCCAACCACATTACCAAACCATGTTGCTGTGATCAGCAATCACGCTCATATGGTTATGGTACATCATATTATATATACAAGAAATGTAACAAATGTTTCATTTGATTTTTATCGAGCTATTATAAGACAATCATCTCCTAAAGAAAAATACTTACAATACTGTCCAAATCGCTCTAAAAAGACGAATATCATTGTGAAAAGTTGTACATAAACACCTCACAATTTTGTGTCAGCTGTTGCACAGCTAGAAAGACAGACTGAGCCTGACAAAAGATGCAGTAGAGCTGACATATTTTTGTGAAGATGTTAAGCACAATTTTTTACAATAACATTTGTCATTTTAATATGATTTGTACTGTATTATAAAAGAAACAGCAACATATGTTAACCTATTGTTACGAACCTGAATGGTGTGTTACAGATTGTCTTACATGTTCAAGCAAATCCTATTGGCTGCCAGCAGTTAATGGAAGGAGACTGTACAGAATGGCTAAAACTGTGCTGCTTTCTGATGAGATGTGAAATAGAATTCCTTGGAGTATAATTATTTACTTTGTTGCATTTTACAAAGCAGTCTTGAGTTTTTGGTTCATTGGACGTGCCTAGTCTCCAGCAGGAGCTTTATCGTTAATCACTTGAATTTTAACTGCCATTTCATAACTAGTTTACAATTACTGTGTCTGTCAACTCTTGAATAATTATTGCAGTCCTTTACTCGATTCCTCCTCTGTGTTTTAACAAAATATAGTCAATCAGTTATATTCCTTGATCCCCTAGCATTGTGTATGCACACTTTCTTCACAAGGGGCACTCAAAGGGATAATTTTTGACAACAAACTCGTCTACAATACAGAACTCTTTTTACTGTTCTCATTTTGCTTGCCAAGACAGAATTTTCTCTTTTTGCCTACCTTTAACCAATGACTACATTTCAGTTTCCTCCCATTTGTCATGTTTTACATGTTTATTAACATTATGACAAATAACTTTAAATACACTGTCATCCACATCAGTGGTTCACACGTATACTTATATGATCACAATGTCTCTTTGATATCCATTCAATTTCATCATCACTATTCTTTTCGGTACTGCAGATAACACTTTACCACTAATTTTCTTATTCATTATTATGCCTACAATAGCCCTATTCTTCCCACTCAAAATATCTCCTCTTTCAGTCTACAGATGATTGTAGAACAGTACAGTGCATCTCACTGGTTCCTAAAATATTTCCCTGCATCCTTTAAATTTCTCCATTTAGATATTCTAGTTTCACAAACTTTCTTAAGATTCTAATAACCCTTGTGACCAGTTTTATTAGCATTCTTTGTTTGTCTGATTGCCCTTTCTAAGCAGAGACCTTTATTTGTGTGTTAAACAAACAGATGACTAAGTGTTGAAATAAATATAGTAGGAAAGTTCTGTTAGAGTGATCTAGGAATGGAGCATGATAGCTCAGTCACTGAAGAGCACTATGAACAACATACTAAAATCCTCACCGGTGGAGTGTGAGCATTGGGATGGGGGAGCATTTAAAGGAGAAACTGCCACTTCTAGCGAAAATGTTTCTCTAAACAAAGTTAGTCGATAAATTTTTTCTGGGTTTGTGACTGCACTGTCAATATGTAAAACTAGCGATGTTTCGGTCACTGTTGCAAGTGACCTCCTTCCGCTCGCCGATTTCCACCCGTCGCAAGCAGTAATGCAAACACCAATCAAAATGTTGAGTCTCCACCAATGAAAAGAAATAATAAAAACACCAATAAAGAACTTCCAATGCCTTTCCCCTTCATCCTTAACATCCTATCAGAATTAGATAACAGCCACGTCTGCATGTATATAAGAAACAAAGGTTTCTCATTTGGCAGTAAACCAAAACACTCCAAAGGAGGTCACTTGCAATAGTGACTGAAACGTCGGTAGTTTTACATATTGACAATGCGGTCACAAACCCAGAAAAATTATATTGATTGTGACAATGGCCGCAGAAGTCTATGTTCATATTTAAAATATAAAAAAATACAGTTCATTGTTAGGTGAAATGGATTAAGAACAAATATTAAATGGGTGAACAATGTCTAAGTGCACTAGGAGCCATCTTAAGGGATAAATTATGTTCTGGGGGTGTAACAGAGTGAAGGGTAGAAGCGTGGGGGAAGGTAGATCGCCTGATTGTGGTCGTGCCCTTCTCTTCAACAAACGTCTGAAAACTGAAGAATGGCTAGTGATTCCCCACTCTTATCTGAACCACTACATCACGAGAAGCAACAATAGGGCGTTTCACACAGTTATACTGATCCTCCATAGTCTGCCTTATGAATCACTGGTGACACAGTGCACAGAGATGCCCAGGGGGTGCTTATTTTCCACAAAGTGCATTAACACTACAGGAATGCAGATACGAGCTTCTATAGTGTGTTTCAAATTCGTTGCGACTTTTGATGTTTGGCTCACCGGAGGGTACGTGACACTGTTGCCTAGGTAACACCAATGGTGAGCCAGCTTTTCCTACCACGCCCCCACTGGTATAGTTAGTAAAGCACCCTTGTTGCCATGCCATGGGTGAACAGAACCATGTGATGTGTGTTACATGCATATCTGCGTTCATCAGCTCTCGTTGTAAGGTGGTTATTTTCTGACTTTGAAGTGTTCTGCAGCCATCAGTTACTTTGAATAAGTGCTTTGTGTTGGCGTTACATTAGTAACAATGGTGTAGCACATCTGAACATGAAGTTTGCTTTAAAAGTTGTAGTCCAAAAACTCATTCACCAGCTATGAAGATAATGTTCTTGTGCAAAATATTCCTCCTAATCTGGCAATAGTAATAGACAATGCACTATACCACTTTGTTGTGATTGATATAGCTCAAAGAATGAAATGAAGGAAAGAGGTATTTTTCTCTGGATAGAAAGAAATGTTCTATTGGTAGAAGTTGAACGTAGCATACGTAAGGCAAGGTTAATGGAACCTGTAGTGCTGTACAAGCCGAACACTCCATGCTACCATGCTGAAGAACTAGCCACTACATGGGCCTAGATGAAAAGTAACATGGGAAAAAAAAAAAAAAAAAAAAAAAAAAAAAAAAAAAAAAAAAAAAAAAAAAAAAAAAAATTAGCTCCGTGATGTTGAAATGTTCACAAAAGAAGCCATTACAAATGTTACACCACAGGACAGGACTGGTCTCAAGGGGTGAGTGGTTAGCCATACCAAGACGGTAGTTGAGGAGTGGGATTAATGAAGGTCTGGGGTGAGTTTTGAGTAATACGTAACTTCTCTTGTGACCATATTAAAATCTCCTCCTTTTGCCAAAACACACCAGTGTGTCCCTAACATTCTAATGTAGTTGAAAAAGAAATTGAGACATTGCTGAAACTAGCAACTGAGGTTAAGGACAGGTCAATAGTTTACGAAAAAGCCCATTCTCAATATAAAAATCAACGAGTAAATTCTTCACTTAGACTGTTGCAAGACCCACAACAATTCTTGCTTCACCAGCTATCAATGGTCTTTAAAAATTAAATTATTTCATTGCAAAAAATCTGTAGATGCTTAAATATCATGGTAGACAGGGAATTTTTACATATTAATCATATGGCAAAATATTCTCCTCTTTGCATGCTTTCATTTGCCAAAAATCTTGTTTTGATATCTCAGACTGTTTGTTGGATACGAGAGATTTGGGAGTATTTAATTCTGGCTTTTTCACTGGATGCATGTGTGTGTGACAGAGCACTCTTTACATACATTCCATTTTCTCGAGACTGGAAACAGATATCGATATCCTTCCAAGTTTAAAGAATAGCTCAGTATGTTATCTACATTTCATACACAGCAACATATGATTTAAAACATGCACCCAATGCAAATTCATAGTGACCCTTGTTTTTGACTGCAAACTTTAAGAATTTAATGCAGTAGGTTACCTAATATCAAAACATCCCACTATGATCTTTAGCGATGTGACAGGCAGTTCATCATTAAGCTGACGAACTAAGTTATAAGATGTGCTAGAATCACAGTGTTTTACCCAATAGTTTCTTTAACGTTGTTTGAGGAAGATAACAGATCGGCCAGCTTGGGCGGTTTGCTGTTCGCGCAGTCAAGCGAGCCTGACAGGTACTGCACAGAGTAGGCTAGGTGATGTACTGTGGTCAGCAGCTGACGTACTCACTCTGTGCACGCTGGCAACTGTGCTTCCCTCCACTCACTCCACACGGAACTGTCAAAAGTCACAACTAATTTTAAACGCACTATAATAATATTAACACAAGAAATTTATGTGGACAAAATGTAAGCAAACTGTTCTACAGTTACCTGGGTCATCTGGAGTCTCCTGTCTACCACCAGCTTTTCTGAATTACACATATGTAATGCTAAACATGCCTTGGTGCACGGCCAGCACATCTTGGCACAGTGTTACACCGTCTGGGGTATCTGGATACTTCCCACTAACACCAACCTGTCAGAACTCCGGAGCTGGGAACTTGCCCTTCAGTATATCCTCTCTTCTAGTTATCCGCCAGGCCTCAACCTCCACTAATTTCAAGTTGCCGCTGCTCATACCTCACCTGTCTTTCAACAACATCCTTGCCTCTTTACTTCCGCCTCGACTGACATCTCTGCCCAAACTCTTTGCCTTTTCAAATGTCTGCTTGTGTCTGTGTATGTGCGGATGGATATGTGTGTGTGTGTGTGTGTGTGTGTGTGTGTGTGTGTGTGTGAGAGAGAGAGAGAGAGAGAGAGAGAGAGAGAGAGAGAGTGTATACCCGTCCTTTTTTCCCCCTAAGGTAAGTCTTTCCGCTCCCGGGATTGGAATGACTCCTTACCCTCTCCCTTAAAACCCACATCCTTTCGTCTTTCCCTCTCCTTCCCTCTTTCCTGACGAAGCAACCGTTGGTTGTGAAAGCTAGAATTTTGTGCGTATGTTTGTGTGTCTATTGACCTGCCAGCTCTTTTGTTTGGTAAGCCTCATCATCTTTGTTTTTAGATATATTTTTCCCACGTTGAATGTTTCCCTCTATTATATTCATTACACATATGTAAGTTAGAAGTTATCCTTACAACACATCTTTCATTACCATAATCCTCCTGGCCTCAAATCTCCATTAATCCACTGTACCCACATCTTCCGCCAACAGCTCCCCCTTCCTCTGTCTTGTCAACAACCTCCCAACTCCCATCTTCACGTCACCTTCATCACGTGCCGCACCTCACTGGCTCTGAGACACAGGTGTCACATGCATAACCCATGCACCTGCCACCCCCTCTCCAGCATTCCTAGCCAGTAAACCTGCTACCTTCCTACTTACATGCAGAATGCACAGGAGTATTACTATCATCAAAATGTTCAAGTTTTTCAAACATGTAATACTCTATCAAACAATGATCTTAGGTTATCACTGAATTTTCAACACCCACTGAATTTTCAACACCCAGAATGGTTTCACTTAATAACAGTTAAATGAAATAAGAAATGATGAAAAGGAATAGGCCCCTAACTGTATTTTTCAGTAGAAAAATTTGAATATCAGTTCTCCATCTAGCTAAACATTACCCGTAATGAGAAACTAATTTGCAATGCTGTAAGAAGAATTGCAAGTCGTCAAAGTTGGTGAAGCTAAATAAAAGAACCAAATAAAGAAAAAAATGGGCGCCCATCTGTCTTTCCTTGCCAAATTAGCATTTTGGCATCGCCTGTTGTGGCATCATTACTCAAATGAAGAGATGTACATGAACAGTAGCATCTCTAATTTCATTGCAGTATTGCATTCACATATAGTTAATGGTGCAATATGCGTTGAACCTGATACTTTTTGGCACAAGCCGAATATCCCCAACAATTTTCTGCTGATAAGTATCACTTATGCAGGTGGAATTTAGCTGTAAAATAAAATATAAAATGTGAAATAATACACTCAGAATATTTTCTGCCAGAGGATAATCCATGTGAAACTGGCAAGTAAAAAAATAAATACAAATAAATATGGACTTGGTGATTTATAACTCTGTAATTTTATTCTACCTATCAAAATAGGGTGAAACTCAAAATTAAATTGTTTTGACCTTTTAGTTTGTCAATTACTCATTTTTAAACATTCCAAAATTGACAATTTTTGTCACACTTTCAAACCTTGAAATGGTAATATCTCACAAACTCTTCAACTTACAGACCTGAAATTTGTATAATTTTATCCAATTTTCTATAAGCTTTAAAAATAGGTGATACTTGACTACTTTTCTCAAACCAAATTAATAAAATATTAAAAACCGAATTTCTTTTTTGTGTTGAAAAAATGTACATTAAGACATATAATTTTGTTACACACGCAGGGGCGGAGGGCGAGGAGTCGCTGCACATGTGGCTACAGAAGATAACCAAAATAGATTGTTTCTTTGTAGGAAACATCTCATTAATATGGAGATAAAATAGCAGATTCTAGCAAAACAGCATGTAAGTTAATAATGTAATAATATTAATATAATGTCGTATTGTGTAGAAAGTGAAGTAGTGATTGACCAACAAGCTACCATCCTACACGAAACGACCGTTAATTCATTAGGCCATCTGTATAACTCATTATCAAGTGTTTGTATTCTTTAGCTTATCCTTTCCTGCTTTTTATTTATTGTATGCAGCCTCAAAGTACATGGACAAATCTCCAGTCCAAATGGTATCTATCTACAGATTGTTGGAAGAAAATACCTACAGCTCTGTTGTGCAAAAAAAAAGTACAAAACTGCCAGCAAATAGTGAGCAAAAGATTTGGATCTTCAATGTAGTTAGCAATTTTACCACACATAACATATCTAAGAAATCAGTATTTGAAGGCTAATATGAAGGTGAGATATTATCCTTAACCAAGGATCTTCTCAATCGGTTAATGATGGTGACAACAAAATAACTGTGTGCGAGACCACGGAACCTTCCTTTTCACAGTCCATGCTCTTACCAACTAAGCAATGCAGGCAAAACTTGTGACCCAGTCTCACAGCTTCCCTTATGCTGGTACCTCTCTCCTGTTGTCCAAACTTAAAAGATGTTTTCCTGCATACCATGCTGCACTATCTCTCTTGGAGAAATGACATTGCAGTAAAAAGACTTAACCACAGCGTAGAGCATTGTTCGTAGTATGAGTTTTTCACTTTGCACCAGAGTGTGCACCTAAAGCTCCCTGGAAGATTGAAAATGTATGTCATATCAAGTCAAACCCAGAACCTCACCTTCCCCAGTCTGGCACACAATTTTAATCTGGCAGGAAGTTCCAAAAAAGTAGAGACAGTACTGCAGAGCCAAAGACTCATTCTGGAGAGGAAGCAGCTGGTTCCAGCTCTGGTTAAGAACTGCAGTTTAGTCCGCAATAAGTGAGTGACGGTTTATTTTGAAGCAGATTTCACACTGTTTTGAATGTGTGATTTGCGAATGTGATTTACATGGGCAGAAGTCGACCATATGGAATACTGGTGACTGGGGATCAGACTAAAACTTATATGCACAATGCACCATTAGGAGTTGCCACCAAGCAGACACATGGCTTACCAGCCTCAGCACAGTGGAAATTATGGGTGGAGCTGATCTTGTAGCCAGCCTGGTCTGCTCATGTTTTACCACCAATGATCTTCAAATGTTTGTCTCACTTATCTGTGCACTTGCACCCATAATCAGCTGGGCCCACACAAAAGCCTTCTAAAATCACATTCTACTTGCACTGGAGGACTTGTGGCTAAGACCTTTGACATCAACTGGCTTCAGGCAAATAGTTTTAAATTTTTTGTTAGAACCACAGGGGGAAGAACCTCACGTTATGCCATAATACCATGTTGGTACCCTTTATTTTCAACTTTGGTGGATTAAGTATGCATTGTGTGAGGGTACTGAATTTTTGCGTAATTAAATTTAAAGCGAGAGGTTTACTGTTAAATCCTTATAGTCAAATATTATAAATGAGTAATCATGTGGTTTTTACGGGAAGTTAAAGTGAATGTTTCAAATAGTGCACAGGTCCACATTTATTAATATGATATACGTTAGTACAGTTGTATAATTATCTGCTTGAGGTACTCCTTGGGCAGCATTCGGAGTTCATCACCAGACATCTCCACATCACAACAAATGTGTGAAGACTGAGCATATAACAAAGAGAATTACCTTGGAAGAGTGTGTATACATGAAAATCCCACAGATGTAGCATTTACTTTGTTTCAGATCAAACCTGATATCCTCATAGAAAGCTCATTTGTATATGACTATGTGATACGCAGATATAATTACATAATCCAGTGGAACTCACTGGTACTACAAGGAAGAATAATAATTAACTAAAGTTCAAAACTGAACCAAGAATATTTTTTTTAAGAATCTGTCACCCACAAACACTATCCTGTCATGTCATGACCTTGGAGTTAGACATGAATATGGAGTGCAAGAAGTCTGAACTGAATAATGCAACACAAGAGAAAATTTTTTAAAGGTTTTCATCTAGCTTTCAGCTGTTAGAAATTTATTTTGCAATTGCAATTTTGGCATTAAGCCATTTTCAAGCATCTACAAAACATAATACAACAGAATGAGAACCATTTACAGTGGGATTAACAATGGGTACATTCATATGCTGTATTTACAAGATTTTAAACTATGGGGAATCCAGGACGGAATAATGTCAATATAAGGTCTGTTCAAAAAATTCAGAAACTTTGACCACAAAATTTTTCTACACTTATCTTTTACTTATTGTGCATGGTATCCTCCAAAATTCTCTCCTCCACAATTGATACAACGCTCCCAATGCCATTTCCACTTCCAGAAGCAGTCTTGGTATGCCTCTTGCTGGATCGCTTGAAGCGAAGTCGATTAATTTCATTTTATCTTGTCAATCATTGCACATCTTCATCCTTTCAATGGTGTTTTCAACTTTGGAAATAAAAAATTAAAAAAAAAAAAAGTCCACAGGGGTCAGGTCAGGAGAGTACGGAGAATAAGGCAGCACACCAATTTCGTTTTTTGTTCAACAGTCACGCACCAACAGTTATGAATGTCCAGGTGCGTTACCACGATCCAAGAGCCATGAAAGGTCCCCCCTCATTTCAGGCTGTCCCACTCTCACACTTTCTCGCAGGCGTCACAACACATCCAGATAGAACCTCCGATTAACAGTTTGTCCCTGTAGTATGAATTCATGAACTAATGTTTCAAAGTCAAAGAAAACTGTAAGCATGGCTTTGACATCTGACCTGACCTTTCGAGCTCTTTTTTGTATTGGAGAGCCTTTCCCTACCCATTGTGAAGATTGAACTTTGGTCTCAACATCATAACCACACACCCACATCTCATCACAAGTTATGATTCTCCTCAGGAACCCTTCCGGCCATTTTTAAACTGTGTCAGCCATTCGTCACACCAAGTACGACTAAAGCACTCATCACTGTAGGCTTCTGCATCATTTGGTGTGTATCTAAAGTTTTTCTTGAGTTTCACGATAAATTTAATGCAGACATGTTGCTCCTCTAATGCTGCCATCTCGAAATTCACAAACTGTGCAACACAACATTCTATTCAATACAGCACTGGACAATAGCTAACACACATACAACAATGAAACGTTCATCCGTCACGTTCCCAGTCTGTTGAAATTTTTCAAACAGATCCTTTATTGTATCGCTTTTCGGTCCTTTGGTTACATTAAACCTCCGTTGAAAACTTCGTCTTGTTGCAACAACACTGTGTTCTAGGCGGTGGAATTCCAACACCAGAAAAATCCTCTGTTCTAAGGAATAAACCATGTTGTCTACAGCACACTTGCACGTTGTGAACAGCACACGCTTACAGCAGAAAGACGACGTACAGAATGGTGCACCCACAGACTGCGTTGTCTTCTATATCTTTCACATAACTTGCAGCGCCATCTTTTGTTGAAAATTGTAACTACTGTAATTTCGAAAGTTTGTCTGCCTGAAAATGTACTGTTGTCCCAAGCATATTGCAACAAACGGTGTATTTCTATCACTGCTCGTTTAGTTTTTATTGCCGTTTCAAATATACCGGTCATTTTTGAAACACCCTGTACATTACAAAAGCAACAATATACATAAAGAAATAACATTAAAAAGGGAAGCACAACCAGAAAAAAATGAAATTCATTGCTTTACTTTATTATAATGGCATCTCAGACAGAACAGCCAGTAATTTTTGTAAAATTGAAGTACGAATCAGGTACCGCACGAACACCATAGTAGGGATAATAATCACACACACAACCCGGAAAACAAAACCATTTACACAATCAGCGAATTATAAAATCAGATGTGGTGAATATGAAAATTTCTATGTGAGGCAAACAGGTAAATGTTTTTCCACCAGTTTCAGAAAGCACACAAATGAAAGTGAGAACTATAAATCTTCATTTAGCATCACAAAATCTATAAAGGTGCTACATGGGGTAGAGAAGGGTAGATTAGTAGACACACTATAATAAATTGACACATTTATAAATATAATTTGACACACACACAAACAACAAATAGGTATGCATAATATAAAGTTACTACTATATTGGTTTTTTTTTTTGGGGGAGGGGGGGGGGGGGGAATACTTTGCTCATCAACAAAGAGAATTACCTTGGAAGAGTGTGTACACATGAAAATCCCACAGATGTAGCATTTACTTTGTTTCAGTTCAAACCTGATATGATTTGTATTAACAGTAAAAATGTTTTCAGAAATATTTTACTGAATTTGCAGCCTTCCCAGTTCTATGTAATTTTTTTCAGACAGAGCATCATACAGATTTATTTGTGGAAAAATGCTGACTAAAAACCTAGTCTGATGATCTTGGAACCCATAGGATGATCTCAGAACCCTTGCCATGTGCCCAGTATGTCACTTCAGACTACCTTTACTCCTCAGACTGGATACTATGCATATAAGTACGGTCATTTTAAACCTATGGATCTCTGTAACACATATTGATATAGGAAAAAAGTGTTTCAAGGTCCTCCAAGATCATTATCTTAAGAACACATGATAAAATTTTTTATGATCTGACATGAACAGAAACACAATTGGTACTTTTGGTACCCATAATCATGGGTTTCTGTGTATATCATGATAACAGATACAGATTTTCAAAAAGAGGAAAATGACACTTATAGATGAATGTCTTAAGAATGTACCAGTCAAATTGTGCCATTTGCTATGGTTAGTTAATTAGATAATTGTGGTGCACAGCACAAAAACAGCTAAAAACCAGTTTCTGTGATTTTATGCACAAGTACAGCAATTTTGAACTACCAGATCTTTGTAATGGATAACAATATTGGGGAAAAAAAATCGAAGCCCCCCCAAAAATATCAGCTTTAGAACACATGGCAAAAAATTTGGTGATCTGCCATGAATAAAAATTATAGAAGTCACCAATTTCACAACTGGTAGTTTTCGTACCCAAAAATGATGATCTTTTGGGGTTTTCTGAGGAAGTGCCCATGAACAAATGGTTTTTTTCTAACTTGCCTAGGGGCCAGCCCACATCACACCTAGTTCAAAAGAACTAACTGATTTGCTCAATTTGCTTGGGTTGGAGGAACTGTGTGATGCTTAAATTTCGACCTGTAGCTTAGGATAGCTACAGTATACCCATTCTTCCAATAGGTATACAAATTGTTGCTAAGCCAATAGCTATCCAAAACACTTTATCCTTTATCTCTGTGATCAACAGAGCTTGAGATATGACTCCATGAAAAACTGTACTTTTGTACACGGCTTTTTGCAACATACTGAGACCAGTTTACACCGCAGAAGAACAAACGATATTTAAAAATGATATAAAAATATATTTATTGGCTCTAAATGTTATTAATAACTCTATATCGAAACTGAAAATTATTTTTAAATATTTGTTATTATCTAAAAACAAGTGTTTTGCTTGACAATGTAAATCAACAAGCTGTTGTCATGGAAATGAAAAAGATGACTAGTACACCACTAAACATAATCAAATGGTATGTAGCAACAAATAATAATTACAAATAAGATTTTGAGCCTTTGTACATCATAAAGAAGAACTTAATGAAACATTGCATGTGAAAATCAAATACTGAAGATTCACATCCATTATACGTTCACTGAATGTATGCAGAAACTGCAATGTGATTAGCTTAAAACGTTCGAAGAAGCAGTAGCAGAGTAGCCATGATCTCTCAAATTTAGTATTGACTGAAAGCCTGCAATCTGCAATAAACTGTTTGCACCCAATGCAACCAGGTAGCACAGTATGCAGTTGTCATGCAGCAAACAACATGCAATACTATGAGTTACAGCCAGACAGCACAGAGGCAATTCAGCAATGCTGCTCAGCGACAGACTTCCCTGCAGAGCTCACTTTATTAAAATCTGTTGGATTATATTCTTTTAAGATACAATATACTGTGAGTGATTTCTCAATTAACTTTGGCAAACAGCGAAGTGAAGTTTGATCAGAAAGAAAAATTGTTGAGAAAATTAAGTTCATTAATGACAAATAAAAAAGGAAACCGTGATGTTGTTATAGCAACTATGGTTACAAAAGTTAATGAATCAGTTAAGAAGGCTACGAGAGTGTTAAGCAGTTTTTGGTATCCCACTTAGACAGTGAACTGACATCGCTTACTTCCAGTATGATTGGCACAGAGGAATTATGGGCAAATTTTAAGCAGACTATAAAGCATGGTCTGGAGAATTGTGCACCTAGTAAGTGGATTAAGGACAAAAAAACCTGCCATGTTTAACAATGAGATTGGAAACAGCTGAGGAAGCAAATGCTGTTTTACTCTTAGATCAAAAGAGAAGATGCAAATGACGACAAGCAAATGTTAGAACAGATTTGTACGTCTGTGAAAAGATCTATGCATGAAGCATACTATTACCACCATCATATTTAGAAAAAGATTAGACAGGGGGGGGGGGGGGAGGGGGGGAATCAGTATGTGGATCTAAGCCTTCCATCCAGTCACTTGTTTATCATGGTATGTGGGTCTAAGGCTTCCATCCAGTCACTTGCTTATCAATCTGGTGTGGCAGTTGAGGACAGCAAAATGAAAGCTGAAGTCTCAAATTTCACGTTTAAGAAATCGTTCATGCAGGAGAATAACACAAACATACCATCATTTGATCATCGAACAAACTCCTGTAAAGTTGACATAATAATAAGCGTCCCTTGTGTAGAGAAACAACTGAAAGAGTTGAAAACAAGTAAGTCACCAGGTCTGGATGGAATCCCAATTCAGTTTTTGAAAGAGTACTCTACAGCACTGGTCCCTTCCCTAACTTGCATTTATTGCGAATCTCTCGTCCAGCACAAGGTCCCAAGTGACTGGAAAAAATTGCAGGTTACTCCTGTATATAAGATGGGTAACGAATGGACCAGCATAATTACAGATCAGTATCTTTAACATTGGTTTGCTGCAGAATCCTTGACTACATTTTCAGTTCTGATACAATAAATTTTGCTGAGACCAAGAATCTTAGATTCATGAATCAGTATGAAACCAAGCTTGCCCTTTTCTCATGTGATACACTGTGTACTATGGATGAAGGGCAAACAGGCTGATTCCATATTTTTAGATTTCTGGAAAGTGTTTGATACAGTGCCCCATTGTAGGCAATTAAAGAAAGTACGAGTATATGGAATAGGTTCATTGATATGTGAGTGGCTCAGCGACATAGAACCCAGCAAGTTGTCCTTCACAGCAAGTGTTCATCAGAGACAAGGGTGGCATCAGTAGTGACCCACAGAAGTGTGATAGGACTGCTATTTTTCTCGATATACATAAATGATTTGGCAGACAGTGTGAGCAGCAATCTGCTGTTGTTTGCTGATGATGCTGTGGTGTGCGGTAAGGTGTCAAAGTTGAGTGACTGAGGAGGAAATAAGATGACTTAGGCAAAATTTCTAGTTGGTGTGATGAATGGCAGCTAGCTCAACATGAAAAGGCATGGGAGCTAATGCAGATGAGTAAGAATAACAAACCTGAAATGTTTGGATACAGCATTAGTAGTGTCCAGCTTGACACAGTCACCTCATTTAAATATTTGGGCATAAAGTTGCAAAGCAATATGAAATGGAACAAGTATATGGGAATTGTGGTAGGGAAGGCGAGTGGTCAACTTTGGTTTATTGGGAGAATTCTAGGAAAGTGTGGTTCATCTGTAAAGGTGCCTGCTCATAGGACAATAGCGTGACCTATTCTTGAGTAGTGCTTGAATGTTTGGGATCCATAAAAGGTCCAATTAAAGGAAAACATTGAAGCAATTCAGACGCGGCTCCTAGATTTGTTACTGGTGGGTTCGAACAACTTACAAGTGTTACGGATATGCTTCAGGAACACAAATGGGAATCCCTGGAAGGAACACGACATTCTTCTTGAAGAACACTATTGAGAAAATCTATAAGACTGGCATTTGGAACTGACTGCAGAGCGATTCCACTGCCTCCAACATACATTACATGTAAGGACTATAAAGAGAAGGTATGAGAAATTAGGGCTCATATGGAGGCATATAGGCAAACATTTTTTCCTTGCTCTATTTGTGGATGGAATATGAAAGGAAATGACTTACAGTGGTACAGGGTACCCTCCATCACAGGCTACACAGTATACTGTGGAGTATCTATGTAGGTGTAGACGTACATGTAGAACATTTCTGTACAATTAAATCTGTAGTGGATAATTTTGTGAATAGAGTAGGTATATTAGAATAGAAACTATTAGACACAAATGGTACTTTGGAAAGAGTAACAAATATGAATGTTGCTATGTCTTCTGTAATTATAAATTAATTGCAACCACAGTTAGAAAAATTAGAAGCTCATATAGGACCCTCAAGCAGTGAGGGGAAATCATCAAAACAAAGGTTTACTGGAGGATAAGTTACTGTATTCACATACTAATGCGCAGGCAGATATGGGATCGACATTAAATACTAAAAGGGATAAAAGGTATACTTCAGAGGAATTACGAATTAATACATATTTAAATTTTGAATGAGCAACTCACGGGACAAGAAAAGAATTAGATCTAACAATAGAGGACTACATTACAGATTTCCAACTTTTACTCCATTGGGCAAGGACACCCATACTGGGGCAAGGGGGAGTTGCACCATTTCCGAGTTATTTGGCATTGAAGTTAACCAATCAGGTCACTGCATGCACAAATTTAAGCACTTGTACGTGCTAAAGCGCAGTAATGCAGAAACATCTGTGGGTCCATAAGCTACCATTTGTTGAAATTCTCATTACCAGTTAAAATATGCCTTTCTCCATAAGTGATAAATTTAAGTTAGGTGAGCATACACTACATTCCTTTGGTTTGAGGAAACCAAAAGAAAACATTTGGCAACACTGTCTCTTGACAAGTGCTTGAACTTGTGCATACGAAGACCAGACTGACCGGCTTAAATGCTAAATAACACAGAAACGCAATGGCGCAATGTATCAAATTTTTTCTTAACAATTATTTCTCAGCATTAACCCCCCCCCCTCTCCCCTCCCCTCCCCCAGCAACACCTGTACAAGATTTGCAAACTGTTTCTGACCACCATGTATAATTAATAGATCGTTGCAGTTGTGTGTGACAGATACCTTGAAGTAGGATCTAGTTGTACTGGCATTCTTTACATTTCAAAGATCAAATAAGGATAACAATAAATATTGTATTACACCAAAGATTCCGATTTAAGGGAATACTTTGACAATAACGAAGTTGGTTCAATTAGCAGAACTGTTTTGTTGAAACCTATAGGGTTACTTGACAAAAGCAAGGGGGAACTACATACTTACTTGACATAAATGGAACTTGTAACTTTTAAAAAGGAAAGTGTAACAGCTGAGTATTTTAAGTGGCCGGATAATTAATTACTGAAATAAATAAATACAAACAAAGATTATGTTCAAATATATAAATGGAGAAGATAATTTCTCTAATGTAATATTTGATGTTTGAATTAAGATTACTTAAGAAATAGGAACATGCTCCCTTATTTATATAGGACAGCATATGTGAGGGTGCCAAATTTTTGCATAATTAAATTCAAGATTTTCACTTCAGGTGCAAAATTTAGTGTAGTCTTGCCATCATATCTAAATGAGCAACCATTTAGTTTATTTATGGGAGGTTAAAGGGAATGTTTAAAATAGTGCACAGATCTACATTTTTTAATATTATATTATATGTTGATACAAATATTTGTTTGCGCTGAACTTTTATGTGTTTGAAGCACTCCTCCGGCAATGTGCGGAATTGCAAGTTCACCAGCGGATGCCTTCAATCACAACAAGTACATTATGGAGCTCTAAACACCACACCCATGTTGAAGGAGTCCCTTTTGAGCATACAACAACAAAAATTACACGGAAGGGTGTATATAAATGAAAAACACAAAGCTGTAGCATTTAGTTTGTTTCAGTTCAATCCTGACATCCACACAAAGCACATTTCTCTATGATTTTGTAATAAACAGATGAAATACATAATCCAGTGGAACTCATTTATAATATAAAGAAGAATCATGAATATTATTTTCTTTTATGAATTTGTCACCCATGAACCCTTTCATGTGCTGACCCAAAAGTTAACTATGAATCTGTATCAAACTGAAATTAAGACTACAAGATGAAAATAACTATGAAGAATGATGAAAGGAATTTAATACGTTACTGTATCACGAATTTACTATATTTTCATCACCACAAAGTCTCTTGACTGTGAATGGTGGATGTCACTGAACACTGTTTTCCCTTTTAAGAATGTGAAGTTTTTATTCACAGTCCTCTCCCCCAAGCCCATTTACATCACTAGCAACTGGTATGTTGGTAATAGTGTGCTTCCAGGTGTTCTGATGAGTTGTTTCCATTTTGTGTACAATATTTCACTGACCATCCCAGCTTTATTCTCCAGGTGCTGCTTGTTTTGATGTTATGTGCACTCGCTACCTGGACTCAAACTAGTCCAGGCATCAAGTACACATATCAGCAAAATTCACAGCACCTTAATAAGACTGCTGGTTCAGCCATCAAAATATTGTGCATAAAATGGAAACAACCAGGTGTAACACCTGGAAGCACACCATTAATCAATCACTCCATGAAAATCTGAGAGATGACATTTTGTTATTAGAAGGTATGAGGAAGAGTGAAATCATCCACAAGTAAGGAACAATATACTGGCATTCTTACCATGGACATAATGGTAAGATAAAAATGTTGACTTGGTGGAAAGGGGTTCCCTGACTTTGTATCTTACACACCAAGTAAGGAAGTGCCATATAATAATGTTGGACTTCCCAAAAATGCACTGATGCAGTTTTTCAAAAATACTATGCCTTGAAGTATTATTATAGTCCTTATGAAGATGGAAAAACACACCTACCTGTAATAATTTGTGTAGGAAAGTGTGGTGTATAGCTGCTTCCACCGGAGACAGGTTATCAATGATAGAACCCAAACCAAAAAACCACTTAGAAGGTGCCTATACTTGAGAATGCCGACAAGATAATGATTCAATGTCCACTCCAATATCTTTCTTGTGTAGCTAGTGGCTAACACTATGGTCCTTCTCCTGTAACGTCTACAGTAATTTTGTCTCCCAAATGGTAGTGATCAGGGCAGGACAAATTTTTTACTGGCCCTATGTGGTGCTGCGAACAGTGCCAAATCCAATTCCCTTGTTATGCTTATCCATTACGGATATTTTAGAACCGTGACTGTATATTAATGTAAATAAGTTATACACAACTGCAACCAGTCACTTTAAAGCATTATTATTGAAAAAAGTGACTGGTTGCAGTTGTGTATAACTTATTTACAATTCCCTTGTTGTCCAAAAAAAAAGTTTCAATTCCTCTCCTCATAGATAGCTTGGCAGTGACAGAAGGATGAATCCAGGTTGGTGATAGCTTTCATCCCAGAGAAACATTCAACCATCATACGCACTATGTCTCTCTGAAGATAACTACTTCTTATTGGGCCTTTAATTGGTCACCTTCCTCTCTACTAGAAATCCTTTAGATGGTCTCCCATGCTATAGTGGAATTGTTGGTACAATTTACACAGCGTTCACAAGTTAATGCCAGAAATATATTTCACTCTCTTTAACAATGTCGTGATATTTTGATTTCCCTACCAAAACAATTACAAAGGGTCTCTGCAGCTGGTTAGCATTGGAAAAATCGTATAGCTGCAAAAATTGCAGAGCTGCACATGTCACTCATAGCAGAGCTCACTCCATCATGGAAAGGACACACTTCTTAAATGGTGAGAAGAATCTGGTGTTGATAAGTCAATGGTTTGGTAGAGCACATTTGGTGATCACCCGTTTCAGATGCTTTCTTTTGAGGATTGCTCAACATTCTGGGTGTAATTAAATCCATAAGTGCAAATCATTGGCTATTCCCACAAAACAGTGTGTCCATGCTGACATGATAGATTAGTAGCAGAAAATGATTGGTGAATGTGAAGTTATTTTACATGTAACACCCTGCCTTAATGTACTTCACACATAAAACAAACCGAGTCTTTGTGAGGTGGGCAGAATTCTACATCATTTGCCTCTTTAAAAGATTCCATTTGATTATCAACCACGTTAAAGTTGGTTCATAAATAAAAATTGACAAAGAAATGTTTTCACGAGTGAGCTAGGTACATGGTACGACTGCACCTGTCTGTGATAGGGAAAACTACTCACTGAGGTGCAAAGATGTGTGCATGTACAACACCCACTTAAGGGATTAAAGAAGTTGAAGGTTTTCTAAAATTTAAAGATAATGGAGTAACTACTGAAAGGGTTTTGCTCTTACAGAAATTTGGCTCCTTACAGTCTTAATGAAAGGGTTTCTACAGTATAAGTCTTTCCGCAGATTTAGTAGTACCAGATATTCTTTCTAATCACTTTCTGATCGCAAAATGGTGGACCTTCATCAAAACTACCCTCCTTACACTGCATACCAATCAACTGGTTTTAGCACTGTAGTGCCTGTTACAACTGACTAGTTTTTACTGAAAATTTGATGGCATGATCCTATGCAGATGCCTCCTCCTCAGCAACTTCTCGAACAGTTAAACGACGATTTCTGCGAATCACAGCATGAACGCTATCCTCATGGCCCCATCATCTGCTGATATGGAAGGACGTCCAGACATGGAATCATCAGAGACCGATATTCTACCCTGTTGAAAACATTTAAACCACTCATAGAACAGCATGCGACTCATACGTTCCTTCCCATATGCTTGGGCAAGCATTTGAAATCACTCTCTCTCTCTCTCTCTCTCTCTCTCTCTCACACACACACACACACACACACACACACACACACACACACACACACACACATTCTTCTTCAAGCTCCCTCATTGCACTAATCTGACGAGCAGGTTGTACACGTGCTTACTTCAGGAGCTGTGGTTCGCTTGCTAATTGTCTGAGCGATATGAGGCATATGGCAGTTCGTTGTCTCAACATGCAGCTAGGTGCACTCAGTAACCACAACACGTGCTCTCTCTGCTGGATGGTGCACTATTTCAAAAGTTCGGTTTATTTTTGAACACCCCTCTTAGGGCGGAAACCTATTGAATTTTAGAAGCATTATGTTTTCAAGAAGTATAAACAGACACAATAGTTCATTAATTACAGGTGAGAGCTTCAGTATAAAAAAGTCCCATTTTCTGGTAAAATAATATTTTGTAATGCATAAAAGCAACAGTTTAAGAAGTGTAATTATTTATAACATAATGATACTGTCAAAGTAATTGCTGCACCAAGTAACAAGTATAATGATCGACAGTGGTATGTGTTAATTGATATGGTTTGTTGGTTGTTTGTTTGTTTGGTTGTTGGTGTTAAAGGGATCAAACTTTGAGGTCATCAGTCCCTTCATTCTACATGTATTGAACCAGAAGTAACGCTTAAAAGAAGGGTACAAAAGGCAAATCCTGGGAAGCCCAATTGTAAGCAAGATACAATAAGAGAGAGCTAAAATTAAGGAATTGGGAAGGGAGTTACAAGGATAAGGTGGTCAAGCTGCTTGCCCAGAATGCAACTGGAGGTCCCCAGAGCATGGTATGTGGTGGGAGGCGCACTCTTTGCACCCCACCAGTACTACTCACTAGCCGGTGCCCCCAAGAAAATGAGCAACACAGACAAGATGACAAAAGTTTAAGAAAGATGAAAAATTAAAAATGGTAAATATAAAAGAACAACGAGAATAAAAGAGCGGAAAGGGCCTGACCACTGAACAAGGGCTGCCATGGTGACCTTGGCCACAGCAGGCAAGGGCTGCCTCTCGAAACACTAAGGCAGTCCATGAGGCTAAAGTGCCCCACCTCACAGAGATGAATAGAAACCACCTTTGTAGGTGAAACGTAAAATCACATAAACCACTTTGGCATCGTCCACTAGCACCAGAGGTAGTGTGTCAGGAAGTTTAATATATCGCCACAATGCAGAAAAATTTGTGCAGTCTACTAGGATGTGGGCCACCATCAGGTGGGTACTACATTGGCAGTAAGGTGAGTCCTCAGGTCAGAGAATGTGGCCATGGGTCAGCCAAGTGTGGCCAATGCATGGCTGACAAAAGACAGTGGATCCCTGTGGGAAGCATGAAGGGAGGACTGCCACATGGTCGTGGTCTGCTTTACTGCCCTCAGTTTGTTTGGGGAGTCTCAGTTTGCTTGGGGAGTCTCAGTTTGTTTGGGGAGTCCAGGACGAATAATTCCAAGTTCCAGACATCCAATAACTGATGGCGTCGAGTTGACCGAAGATCCAGTTCTTGAACCCCCATTTCCAAACTCAGCATCCTGGTAGGAAACCATGCCAAGCAGTCAACATGTTCATTCCCTGAGATCCCAACATGTCCAGGAGTCCAAACAAAAGACAACTGGCCATCCAGCTTGATGGAGGTTAGAGAGAAGATCCTGGATAGTCGTGACTAATGGGTGACATTGTAGCAGTGGTCTATAGCCTGAAGGCTGCTCAGGGAGTCGCTGCAGATTAGAAGCACCATGCCAGTGCAAGAAAGAGCTTGGCTAGGGGCTCGTTTGATGGCCACCAATTCAGCAGTGAAGACACTGCATCCTCTTGGCAAGGAGAGTAGTTCACTACACCTTGCATGTGTGTACGCAAAACCAGTTCATCCACTGGCCATCAAGCTGTAAGTGTATACCAATTCCGAACCTGGACATACATCGAGGACAGGCAGGAACAGGTGGAAAAAAACACCTACCTGACAAGAGGAGACAGTGGGGGAAATGGAGTTCAGAGCAGAGCAATTGAGACCTCAGTTCTAGGTCTCTGTTGTGGGAAGTGGACCTCCCTACTATGGAGAAGGACATGGTAGTTTGAATGCTTAGAGGAGATGCGAACAAGTATAGCATAACTGAGTAGCTGTTGTTGGCATCTGATCCAAAGTGGAGGAACCCCAGCCTGCATAAGTAAGCTGTTCACAGGGCTAGTTCTAAAGGCTCCTGTTGCTAGTTGGACCACACATTGATTTATTGGCTCTAGAGACTGCAATGGTGAGGGTGATGCCAACCATATGGCAGACTCCCATGATGACGACAGGACATGGATCAGAGCTTTGTAAAGCTGCAGAAGGGTAATGCAGTCTGCATTCCAGCTGAGGCAGTGAAGTGTATTATGGTGTAGACAGCACCTTTGCTTAAGCTGACGAAGATGGGGAAGCCAAGTCAGCCAGGCATCAAGGACCAGCCCCAAAAAGTGGTAAGTCTCCACCACATTGAGTAACTGGTTATTGAGATGAAGTTCTGGTTGTGGATGAACAGTACGACAGTGACAGAAGTGCACAACATGAGTCTCAGTAGCGGAAAACTGAAAGCTGTGCATGATTGCACATTTTGAATGGCAAGCTGCAGTAAGCATTCAGCAACGTCCACACTAGAGAAGAAACAGTAAAAGCAAAAATCGTTGACAGACCAGGAGGGTAATACTGAAAACCCCGCAGCTGCTGCTCGACCATTGATGACCACTAAAAAGAAGGGGGCACTTAATATAGAGTGCTGGGGAACAAAATTTCTTTGGATATTGGGAGGGTGGGGGGATACTGTGGGAAGCGTTAACTTGAACATGGAAAGTATGGTGCAACAAGAAGTTCTGGACAAAAATCTGAAGTGGGTCCCAGAAACATCACTCACGTAAGGCAGCAAGGATGTTATGTCATCAAGTGATGTCATAAGCGTGCATGTCGATGAAGAGGGCAAGAAGGTATTAACGTCAGTCAAAAGTTGTGTGGATGGCAAACTTCAGACAAACCATATTATCAGCAGTGGAAAGGCGTTGGTGAAAACCGCACTGTTACTGATCCAGAAGACCCCGAGACTCAAGGAGCCAACACAACCTCCAGGTCATTATGCATTTGAGCAACTTACAGAGAACATTGGTGAGACTAACTGGGCAATAGCTGTCCATCTCTGGGGGAAGCTTCCCAGTTTCACTACTGGGACGATGATGCTCTCCCATCATTGAGATGGGAGCTCACCTTTACTCTGCCATTGAGAGGGGAGCTCACTTTCGCTCTCACTCCATATGCAGTTAAAGATGGTAAGGAGATGACACTGACTATCCACTAAAAGTGATTGAGCATTTGGTTGTGGATGCGGTCTTGTCCTGGGGCTGTATCAGGGCAAAGGCAAGGGCACTGAATAATTTCCACTCACTGAATGGACCATTATAGGCTCTAGTGGCCTGTAGTGAAAGATAAAGTGCAGTTGCTCAATCTGCTGTTTAAGGACATGAAAGACAGGTTGATAGTTCTCAGACACAAAGGCTTGAACATAATGCAAAGGAAGATGTTCGCGAAGGAGGCGTACATGGTCCAATGGCTGAACCATACCATTCCCAGCATTCTTGCTTACTTCATTTTATTAAGTATTGGATCTGGGCATAGAGCCGTTTAAAGGCAATCAGGTGCTCGAATGATGGATACTGCTTATGTCATTGGAGAGACTGCCTACGGTCTCGAATGGCCTCAGCGATTTCCAGATTCCACCAAGAGACAATGACGCTCTCCACAGTTGATGCAGATAGGGAGAGGAGCACTAGGAACATTCGCGTGTAACATTCGTCCTCAATTCCTACAGACTGGGCTGGTGTTGCAACATGAAGACAACATGTGCCAGAATTTAATACATTTTGTAGTACTGCTTGGGGGGGGAATGGGGGACACACAGTTTCATGCTGCACCAGTATACCATCATCTTGACCTTTCCAGGCAACAAATCACCCCCATATGCCCAGATGAAGACTAAAGTACGAGGGTTATTCCAAAAGTAAGGTCCGGTTATAAAAAAAAAATCAAAACTAAAATGTTTTTTTCAAAACAATTGTTTTATTTACATTCCTTACATCTTTATCTATTTTTCTACATAACTTCCATACTTATTTAAACATTTGTCACATCGTTCAACAAGCTTTTGAATGCCCATGTTATAGAAATCGGCCGCCTGTGACGATAACCAGTCCTTAACTGCTTCTTTCACTTCATCATCTGTGTCGAAGCGCTTGCCGCCGAGAAACTCCTTTAAGTAACGGAACAGGTGGAAATCACTTGGCGCCAGGTCCGGACTGTAAGGAGGATGGTCCATCTGTTCCCATCCAAATTTCTTGATCAGAGCTTGCGTTTCATTTGCAGTGTGGGGTCTGGCATTGTCATGCAACAACAAGATTCCAGACGACAAAAGACCACGTCGCTTATTCTGGATTGCACGTCAAAGTTTAGTCAGGGTAGCGCAGTAGGCGGCTTTATTAATCGTTGTTCCTCTCTCCATAAAGTCGACTAACAATACTCCACGTCTATCCCAGAACACAGTCGCCATAACCTTACGTGTTGAGATTGTCTGCTTTGCCTTGACCTTGACTGGCGATGACGTGTGACGCCATTGCATTGACTGACGTTTAGACTCTGGAGTGATGTGAGAAACCCATGTCTCATCCCCTGTGACAACATTGTCTAAAAGACTGTCACCTTCCTTATGATATCGCTCCAAAAAATCAAGAGCAAAAGCCATTCTTTTCCATTCGTTGGGGCTCAGTAAGCAGCCTGGGAACCCAACGGGCACACAATTTGTGAAACTTCAAATGTTCAGACACAATTCTGTACAAAGTTGTTCTACTCACATTCGGAAAATGCATGTCTACGTCTGTAATAGTGAACCGGCGATCTTCACGAATTTTTTTGTCAACCGCATTGACCAAATCGTCTGAAATCACTGATGGTCGGCCACACCGTGGTTCATCGTGCACATTATCCCGTCCTTCATTAAAAGCTCGCACCCACTTGCGCACTTTACTGTCGCTCATTATGTTAGGACCGTACACTTCAGTAATCTGCCGATGGATTTCCGCCGCTGAATTGTTTCTTGCAGACAAAAACCGTATCACTGCCCTTACTTCACAATCGGCGGGCTGATCAATTGTCTTAAACATTGTAAAGTGACACTGTGAACTACACTCAGCAACAGTAACAAAGCAAATGGCGGCGTTTGACGCGCAAGGCTTGCCGGGAGTCGGCGCGCATGCGTGTTTTGTCATTGGCGCCAAATTTCAATAGTTACGGCGAATCGGACCTTACTTTTGGAATAACCCTTGTAGCAACATTATTGTCCTCTGGCCCCCAATGGACAAAATGGACGACGTGTACAGCCCTTTGCTCCAAGTTGGTGTGTAACTCAACATCGGACTGCAGGAGGAGGTCACGATGGAAAATTATGCCTTGAACCATATTTAGACTATTATGGGGAGAGACAGTCATCAGAATGTAGCCCAGTTTGACACAAGCAAGCAACACCAATGACTGGGCAGGGGATGCTGTTTCAATCAAAATTGACGGCATAGCCTGTGAAGGAAACATTTTGGGGTTCCATACCTCTGTGTTGAATGAGTTCTTTGCTTCTGAAGAGACTGCTGGGGCCATGTGACGACCTGTGGGAGAAAAGCTTGATCTACAAGTCATCTGCCAAGGTGCCATCCATACCAAACAGGAGCTATCCCCATGTGTGTCACCCAGCCTCAGCAATGGGTACCTGGCCAGTAATCTGTTTCTCAGAGTCTCCAAGCCCCAGTCATGACAGGCACATACTCCTTGGCATACACTGGGAGGTATCAGCTCAAGCACCAACAGTGCGATCCCTGTGGGGTCAGGTGACTACTATCATGCAGATACTTGACGAACCTCCCACAATGGGATGGCTATCGTGTTGGGTTTTGGGTGTACTAGCTTACTGGAAAGGAAAGGTGCTAAGGTGGAAAGGCACAAAGGTGGGACTCCATATTGGGCGACCTTCCCTGCACAATCTGCACTTCTGGAAAATTTGGAAAAGTGGTGGCATGTCAACCCAACAATGGGGACCATGTATTTATCAAGGGGGAGGCATAGAAAGTGCTGGGAGTGAAATGGAACACAAGGGTCCTAAATTGTGTACGAGGTCCAAGTGGGGTCTACACCAGAAAGACCATCTGATTGAAAGGCAGAGGGGGAAAGGGATAGTACATGTACAGGGTTGCAACACAGAAAGAGAAATAGTGCTGCAAAGGCCTGTGCCTCTTAGTAGCCCAGCACATTCACACAATAAGAGTTGTGAGCCTTCTAGGGTGGCTCATTGACATACATTGCACTGAAACGTTTCAGATATGAATCATAGCTCCTAAACAACACAAAATATTGTTTAAAATTTGTCTTCTGAAGTTTTTGTAGTTATTCCCAATGGAAGCAGCTTTAAAATATACAGAATTCCCAGAAATAAGAGTCTACAGATCCTTTAAATACCTTGATTGGTTTATGAGAGGGGTTGAACACAAGCCAATTGTTGCCCAAAAATCCACAGCTGACAACTGCACACATTACAATTCAATGCTTTTAACAAAGAAAACTCTGACAAATTGTGTGTGTTGCAATATAAGTACTTCTTGCACAAAGAATTGAAATGATTGTCAAAACAGGTTTCTCTGCTATAGTTGAATTTATCTACATTATTCTAATATGATTCCTCCTCTGCCTCCTCTTAAAACATTGCCTCACTGGTAACTTTTATTTGATGCACTGTGCTACCAGTTTACCTTAATGTCTTCAAGAAGCTGCGGGTCTTGCCAATCAGGAACATTCTTATTGGTGTCATCAGTATTAGCTTCTGATTTTTCATCAGGCTGACCATCTGTGCGCTGACCCTTTTCATCCCGAGGCACTATTGGTCCGTGGAATGGACACTGAAATGAACGACATTGTTGGGTTAATCAATTATTGGAATAACTGAAATTAACAACTTCAGCAATAGTGTGTATTAGTACACAGAAATGAATAAAGTTAAATGATCAATAAATTTAAAAATGAATGGATGTAAGTAAATGGTAAAAAATGCTAAGAGCTCACCGTATTGATTAGCAAATGTCATTTTATAAATAAAACGGAAAAAAATAAGAATGTATGGACCAAAGTACCACAGATTGGTACCACCTTCAACTGCTGTCATTCATTCAACAGCAACAAATTCTCTACAAATCGCACTTCAGTAGAACAGCCACAGTGAAATTTTTTGGCTTTTGATGGCATAAAGTTATGCGAAATTTAGTCATCGGTGCTAACACAGTACGATACACATAAATGAATCGTGATCTTATTCAGGGGATTTTGAATGTTGACATAGTTTAACTGACCCAACTACTGCCAGTCAAATTGTTGTTTGCAGTATTTCTATAGGTAAACATTTCAGTCCTTTTTTTTTCGTTTTGATTGAGAAAACTCAGAGGACAGGCTTAAAAATAAAGTTAAGTATATGATCATTATACAGAATAGAGTTTGGTGAGAAAAAATGTGTTGTTCTTGAAGACAGCATTCGCCTGCACACACCACAATCAACACTCCATACTACAGCAAAATAAGGCTGGAAATTTTTAACAGTTTGAATATCATACAAAACTACTTTCCTTTCTTGTCCACTCAATAGGACAGAAGGTCTCATGTTTTGCAGAAACGAAGAAATTTGCAAAACTTTTTACAGCATATTTGATTAGTAAAGAGATGATCCAAGTGTGGACATTAACACTTTAAAATGGCTACTGGGAGACTGTGTAACAGATAATAGCTGATAAAATAATTTTATAGTTGGCAAAATAATTTTCTTTTGTCAAATATGTGTCACAGATCTTTACATTAAAACTTTAACCATTTAAATTCTCTTTATGAAAGTATTCTCCTCACTTGAATAAAGTGTTCTACACAGCCCAATTCAGTTGAGGACATTCAGCAGTTTAAAATAAGTCACAGAACAGACATATCAAAGAAATTTTATTTATAAGGAAGTTTAATACGCTACATGTATAGAGTATTTGTTACTCTTGACCAATTAGAAAACAATAGTTTCATATATCTGCAATAAATGACAATCCTCATTCAAAACTAAAATAACTGATGTTTTTGAAATAGCTGTCTTTTTAACATGTGAGGGAGGAGGGGAACTAGAACTCACGAGGTAAATGTGGAGGTTCTCTTTATTCTATTATACTACAAGAATGGAAATTCAATGCTGGCAATAGTGTATAAACATATGGACCACCAAGAACTCATGCACACATGAATTGTGGGTGGCACATTTAAATATCGGATAACCTTCTGTTCGTCTGGTTTTAGTACAAAGGCACATGCAATATTCTTTTCCAAGGCAACACTGCCTGTTGATGTGCTGCTGTCTTAATAAATGGATGTTGGGAGTAGAAACAAGTCAGACAATAGGGAGGGAAAGTGACGTTCTTTTCGAGGAACACCACTGAGTAAATCTAGAGAACCGGCATTTGAAGTTGACTGCACAGCGGTTCTACTGCCACAAATGCACACTTAATGTAAGGACTGTGAAGCTAATATAAAAGAAATTAGGGCTCATACAAAGGTATATAGACAGTCTTTTTCCTCCCACTCTTAGTGTGGAACAGGAAAGGAAACGATTAGTAGTGACACAAGGTACACGTCACCATGCATCCAAGTGGCATGTAGATATAGCTATAACTACATGGATGCAAGAAGTAGGTAGGGAGGCAAGAGGAAGAAGAGAACATTGAGTTCAGTGGCAGTGGGGAAGCGTTCAGTGGCAGTGGGGAAGCATGGATTAATTTTGGTACCAATAACAAAACTGAAGTGTGCATGGGAGTGAAAGGGAAGGGGGGGGGGGGGGGGGGTGAGGGACAGAGAGAGTAAAATATTGGGGCAGGAGAGGATCAGGATTGACAGAGTGTAAGGGTAACAGTCAGATTGTGGTGACTGAACACAGGGACCAGCAGAGGTTCATGCTAGGGACATGCAATAACATTTTTCAACCATACTGTTCATACATGCTGCATCTGGAGGAGGTGGTGGGATAAGAACCAAATGGCATAGGTGTTGAACCAGCTGTTAAAATCTTCCAAGTGCAGTGCGTTTAGCAACTGCATAGCAACAGTATGGTGATGGCCTTCGATGTAGATAGACAGCTGCTTAATTGTCACAGATACGTCAACACCTATACATACATTCTGCAAACCACCATGAAGCACATGGCAGAGGCTACATCACATTGTACCAGTTATAAAACAACGGAAACTCAAGGTAGGAATATCTACAATGTAGGAAAAGATAGATTGCTACTTTCTGTAAAGATAACACGCTAAGTTGCAGACAGGCACAATTAAAAGACACTAACACATCAGCTTTCGGCCACAGCCTTAATTGGAAACAGATAAACACACCGTTCGTTCACCAAGCAAGCACACCTCATGCACATGACTGCGGTCATTTGTGTGTGAGATGTGCTTGTTTGTGTGAATGAATGGTGTGTTATTTTCTTTTCTTGATGAAGGCTGTGGCCGAAAGCTTATGTGTAAGTATCTTTTAATTGTGCCTGTCTGCAACTTAGTGTGTTATTTTTGTGGTAATTAGCAACCTATAATTTCCTACACTGCTGTACCCGTTATAAAGTTTTGTTGAAATCCATTTATGTATGGAGCATGGGAAGAAAGTTTAAAATGCCTGTGTGCAGGCTGTGATTAATCTGATCTTGACCTCACAATTGTAGGGGGATGTGTATATTCCTAGACTCCTCATTTATAGCCAGTTCTTGAATCTTTGTAAGCAGGTTTTCTTGCAATAGTTTATGTCTGTCTTCAAGTGGCAACCAGTTCTTTCAACATCTCTATAACACTCTCCCACAGATCACACACACCTGTGACCATTCATGCTGCCCTTCTCTGTATACAATAAATATCCCCTGTTAGTCCTATTTAGTAGGGATCCTACACACTTGAGCAATATTCTAGGATGAATCACAAGAGTGATTTGTAGTAAGCAATCTCCTTTGTAGACTAATTGCGTTTACCCAGTGTTCTGTCAATAAACTGAAGTTTACCACATGCCTTACCCATGAGGGAGCCTATATGATCATTTCCATTTCAGGCCCCACGAAGTGTTACACCCTGCTATTTGTATTAGTTAACCGATTCCAACTGCGACTCACTGATACTGTAGTCATAAGATACCATATTGTTTTCATTCTGTGAAGTGCACAATTTAACATTTCTGAACATTTAAAGCAAGTTGCCAATCTTTGCATTGCTTTGAAATCTTATCGAGATCTGACTGAATATTTGTGCAGCTTCTTTTAGATTGTACTTCACTGTACTGCACTTCGCTGCAAAAAGTCTGCAGTTACTATCAATACTGCCCACAAAGTCATTAACATACAACAGGAATAGTAGGGGACTACTTCACATCCCTGGGGTACACCTGAAGTCATGTCTACATTTGTCAATGACTCTCCATCAGAGACAACTAGCTGCATCCTTCCTATGAAAAAAGTTCACAATCCCATCCCAAATTTCGTTTGATACCCCATACAACTGTACTTTTCATAATAAATGCAGATATGGTACTGAGTCATATGTTTTTCAGAAATTGAGAAATACTGCATCTACTTGACTGCCTTGATCCACTGTTTTCGGTATGTCATGTAAGGAAAATCCAAGTTGGGTTTCTCATGATCTATGTTTTTGAAATCCGTGCTGGTTGGCATGGATGATGGAATGTCTGAATGGATGATGGAATGCTACACTGCTGGAGAGGAACAGAAGGCATAATCTTGAATAGGTCGTCCCTCATATCAGTGGGCAATGAGATTGAGACAATATAACTGGCAAAGAGCATGGTCAAACAATGGAAAGTCCTAGATGGAATGTAACAATATTATGAAACGGATAGTTGCTACTCACCATATAGTAGAGGTGCTCAGTCGCAGATAGGCACAACAAAAAGACTGTCAGAAAGTGAGTTTTCGGCCAACAACAAGGCCTGTGTCGAAAGTAGACAAAATACACACACACACACACACACACACACACACACACACACACACACACACGTGACAAAAGTCTCTGGCAGCTGAAGCCAGACTGTGAGCAGCAGCGCTTGATGGGAAAGGCAACTGGATGGGGGTAAGGAGGAGCCTGGGGTGGGGAGGGCAAAGGATAGCAGGTTAGGAGTTGGGGATGGTAAAATGCTGCTAGTGGGAGCTTGCAGGGATGAGGCGGAGAGTAGGGTGCTAGATGTATTGGGGAGGTTAGATGGAGGGAGGGGGAGAGAGGGAGGGTAGCAGAAAATGAGAGAAGTAAGAAGACTGGTTGCGTCAGTGGAATGGAGGGCTGTGTAGTGCTGGACTGGGAACAGGGAAGGGGCTAGATGGGTAAAGACAAAGACTAACGAAAGTTGAGGCCAGGATGGTTATGGGAGCATAGGCTGTATTTCAGGGAGAGTTCCCACCCGCACAGTTCAGGAAAGCTGGTGTTGGTGGGAAGGATCCAGACAGCACAGGCTGTGAAGTCTCACTGAAACGAAAAACATTGTCCTGAGTGGAGTGCCCAGCAATAGGGTCGTCCAGTTGTTTCTTGGCCACTGTCTCTCAGTGGCCATTCATGCGGACAGACAGCTTGTTGGTTCTCATGCCCACGTAGAATGTAGAACAGTGGTTGCAGCTTAGCTTGTAGACCACATGACTGGTTTCACAGGCAGCCCTGCCTTTGACGGGATAGGTAATGTTTGTGAAAGGGCATGGTTGAGGATATCGACACATGGGCGAAAAAGCATGTTAAAGACAGTACTGATCAGCAGTCTGTCAGCAAAAGAAGTTTTATTTGGGTGATGGTAAGAAATGATGTGGAAGATCTGTTTATGGACAAGTGGCCACAAATTTGTCTGCGAAAGCTCTGATGAAGTCATTAGTATATTGGATTAACTCCTGTTTACTACTGCAGAAGTGGCTTCCAAAGTAGCATCAGTTGATGGGGAAACACTGTTTGATGACAAAAAGGTGATAGCTATAAAAATGGAGGTATTACTGGTATAAGTGTCTTTGACACAGAAAAAGAGGTGGCACCGATTTGCATACTGACACAAAGAAAAGATTGCTAACCGTTTAAATTTTTGTACAAAAAAATCCTCCTTCAGAAATAGAACACACACACACACACACACACAGCTACTGTTCACAGTGACTAGAGACAGAAGTGCACACAGTTCCATTTTCATCACTAAACTTCCTAAGTACCTAGGAGATGTCACTTGTTCTAAGAGCTTTCCTCCCAATGCTAAATACTATTCACTTTGGTGTATCATGCATTTTTCTTCGTTCCACATTCTTTTCTCACTTTTACAACCTTTAAAACATACACTGTAATTATTCCTCTGATTCTGGCACACTTGCTTCATCACCTGCACACTTACTCATTTTTATCATTTCATCTCCTGCTTTTCTTAACACTTCAAAATTAATTTCTAAGAATACTGATTGAAAAGTATTTGTAATAAACGTTTCCTTATCTAATTCCACTTAAAATACTTTTCTCACCTGGTTCTTCCTTGTCAATCTTGGCACCAGTTTTTGTCTTTTATCAGTCTTTTAGCCTTTCATTTTACATCTCTCAAGGTTTTCCGGAGGATACATGAATACTTCTTCACAACTAACAAGCTAGTTTTACATATTCTTGATAATTCATAGCACCCTTTATGCTGCGAGTCTCGAACATCAAATAGTTCCCTCCCACTTCCTGAATCCAAACTAGACCTCAATCAATGTAGTTCAGTTTGTGAAGCTTGGTAAGCACAAAAACAATGAGTGTATGTGGGGGTTCTCAGACTGTGAAGGGAGATGAATTAAGCACATTAGCCTTTGCCAACTATCTTGCAGAAAATAATTACACAGTAGGCAATATAGAAAACAATCTACAGATCTTATACCTCACAGTTAAGGGTGGCACAATGAATGTTGTAGAGAAGATTGAAATACATATACATAAGAACACTTTTCCCAATCTCATTTTGAATCAACAAACAGAATCATCCACCACCTCCACATCTAATATCTGCGAGGTCCTCTCTTTGTTTAAACCAGCATAACATTCATATAGTTTGAAATAGCTGTAGTACTTTAAAACTGGTTTTATAAAAATATTATTCACCCATCTTGTATAAACACAGTTTAAATTATTTATATCTTCATTGTTAAATTAAAACTTAAATTATATTCATAGTCAGGTGTACTCAAACATAACTATTTATAATGTAAAGTGCAGCTATAGGTTCAATATTCAAACCTAGCTTTAGCACTATAATAGAAAACTTATCTTATTGTGCCTATGTACTGTAGACAGTACTTGGTATTGTTTATATATAACCTTTGCATATGTAATTCTAACCATTCAGTACATTGCTAGAAAAACATATTTTACTGTACTCATACACTACCGCACCACAAGTAACCTAACATCTTTATCACTGTTAACGCCTTTGAAAATACTGTTTATGTTATGTGAAGCTGGATCATGGTCTGTAAATGTTTAGAGTGTGTGTTGCCATTAAACAGAGAATGGTGTCATATAAAGTGTATTCCAGTGAACTGAACAGCATTCACATAGTACACGTCCACAAGCATGTTGATTTTGTAATTCATAACAAAAACACAGTGATTTCATCAATCAGAATCACACACCACATAGGTTTTTGCAACATTTCACACTACAATAATTCTAAGAGCCCTTACATAAATGTTTTGATAGATATCAAAAGATCTAAATCTGTAGTAAATTTTACTAAACAGTGAATAAAAACTATCCTATCACAGCAAACCAATAACAAATGCAAAATGAGGCCCCAGTAAGAAAACAACAAAGCCTGTAACAACCATCTGAAGATGGATTTGTAAGAAATCAAACTGGTCATGGTCTGATTCAAATCAATCTTTTTAAACCATACTTGTGGCTGGTTGCTGTTCCAATTATAAACCTTGCAAGCATTACAGCCATGGTTCTCAAAATGTCAATTTTCAACAAAATAATGTTTCATAATGGAATCTTGAAATCAATGGGACGAGATTTGAGGAAGGAAGGGGGAGCTCAAATGGAACTGTGAAATTTCTGGTAAGAGCCAGTAGGTGCTCAGGGACGGGAAAGGGTGGTTGAGGGGTGGGGAGATATCACATATGAATATGGACTGGAACTGTGTAATACATGGATCAATCTGTGTTTTGGATTGACTATTGTCAGTAGAGTGAGTGGTGCAGAAATATTTTCACTGAAGGAAACAAAGGAAAGAAGAGTCTGAACAAACACACCACGATTAAACTAGGTTTTTGGGACTAAAGGCAAGTCTTTTTTTAGAGGATTGAAACTTTTGAAGTGGTCAGCTTTTTAGAGGATAGATTAATGACAGTACTTGGGGTCTGAAGAAGGTGTTTTGGAGTTGGGCACTGATGGGAGTGACAAGAGGTTTCTAGGTATGTGGAAGATAGATTATGTCATCAAAGGGGGGGGGGGGGGTCTTGAACATAGACGAAATTGGCAAAGAAGGGGGGTGGGGTGGGGGGTGGAGGGGGAGGTCGGATGACGAGAAATGACTGATTCTATTGAGGATGGTGGTATCCTGTGGCAGGAATCAAAGACAGAGCAGTTTTGCATTCTACTGCATATTACCATATTGTAATATCACATTAAATTCTTGAAAATCCCAAAGGAAAAATTCAGATTTAGAGATAATGGATTTAACAAAGCTGTGTCAAAGTGGGGTTAATTATAATTTATTGATGAAATTAACCTTGTATCTATCTCTTCTTGGACAGAGCTTTCCAGTGGGAAGGGGTGCTCTGCAAGCCCATTTCACAGGTTCATACTTTCCTGTGAACTCTATTACACGTGTACGTAAGGTGGCAGCACCTTCTGGCACTGGTATCTCTTCGAGTTCATCAGTTGAAGTTGCTGACCAAAATCTTGCTCCATCTGGTTTCACACTAAACAAAAAGGTTTCTAATTAGTTCATACTCACTAACACACACAGAACATATTAATTTGTTTATTTATTTATTTTTATTTTCTTCAATATATCTTTTTAGTGGATTATTTGTACACATGATATTAATTTATAATTACAATAATTATTAAGTGAACTATATGACAAACACAATCAAAGTGAATAATTATATAGAGTGATATAACAATTACATAATGAACAAAATTTGGCAAATCAGGCTTACTTGTGAGGCTCCACAAATACAGAGATAATGTCTCTGAAGTGCATGCAGGGAAAATTATCTATGGGGAAGGGCTGTTCTGTTTTGGAGTGACAGGGAACATCATCTGTGTAAACTAGGCAGTCACAGTACACACAATGGTGTATGTGCTAGTAATGACACTGCATCAGGCAAAAGAGCTGACACCACCGTATCTGTTTCTTTCCACAATATGAATGGGTTTATAATGTGTTCTAGGGGAATGCCATGTGAACAGATAGTAAGAATCATTCTCTATGCTCAATCCAGTCCCAGAGTCATCCATAGTGCGCAAGGCAATGCATTCAACAAGCCACACAGTGGCTTCATGTAAGAGGAATGTATCTTGCTGGTTGCTGGGCATCAACAACTACTCCTCAAAGCTAATAATGGAGCATACACTAATTACAAAACCGTCCACCCCAATAAAAGATGATGACTGGAAAAGGAGAACAGTTCAAATTTAAAGTCGCACTGATGTCATTAAAGACAAAATGAGATCAAGAATGAAGGGAGACGGAAGTAGTCATGACCTCCTTTTAAAACCATTGTAGTATTTGCCTGAAGTGACTACAGAAACTATGGAAAATTTAACTCCTGGCATTTTGATGGGTATTTTACTAAACTATCCTATTTGAAGCAAACAAATAACAAATGCAAAATGAGGCCCCAGTAAGAAAGCAGCACATCTACGTCTATCTATCTATATCCGAATCCCACTCCAGCTACTGCCGGGTCTGGGTGCTGACGAGTCCTCTCCATTTGGCTTGGTCCTCCAACCACTTTTCATCCTCCACTTGCTGCCAGGTCACACCTCTCCTTTCTACAGATATTCTCACTCCCATTTTCCACTGTGTTCTTGGGCGCCCTCTAGGTCTTTTCCCATCCATCTTTAGTTCTTCCATAACTTTGGGGAGTCTCTGCCCATGTATCCTCTTAACACATCAAAGTACACCACTTAATTTGTGAGTTGATACAGCATCTTGTAAGTGACTTATTCTGAATTTCCTCTGTGCTCTTTAAACTCCTAAATTTCATGCACGTTTGTGTATTTATCAGGCACAGTTCTTTTATTTCAATAACCATCTATGATGTTTCCACCATCTTTACTGCTGTGTTCAGATGCAAGCTGATTTGGCAACCCTTCATTCACAGCTCCATACGGTACTGGTTTTGGTCAACCTGCTTGCAGCTGTTGCCAATCAGCATCACTATGAGGGATGCCACATGTGGTGATCCAAAGGATGTCCAGCACATCCCACATGTCCCCCGATCGGTCCACTATTGCGGCCATACTGGGTACTGCTTGCACTGAGGCTGACCCCTCACCCATAATCGAGTGGGATGTCGTCCAACGACATGTCAGGCAGTGAAAGACTTCCCGGAGAGCTGATCAGAGGGCCTCCCTGGTTTGTCTGACGAAATGGTTTTAGGTGGTGTCTGTGTCTGATCAACATCCTGCACCAGATGCAGTCGCTTGCCCCACTTAAGCAGAAGCCTTTCGGTCTGCAAGATCTAGGCAGTCACAAAGGGTGGGATTACCGATAGTTGGAAGCTCCAACATTTGGCATCTAATGGGGCTTCTTAAGTATGTATACCAGGAGGAGACATTCTAGGTGTGGAATGTATGTGTCTGAGAACTATAAAGAGGACAGGGTGCAGGTAACTTCAGTTGGGGGGCTGATGTTAGTACTAATGACGTGTGTGGCTTTGAATCAGAAGAGATTTGCTTTGAATCAGAAGAGATTCTCTTTGGTTTCTTGCAGCTAACAGAAGAGGTACAGACTGTCAGTCTTGCTTGTGAGATGAAGGTGGAGCTCACTATCTACAGCACTGTCAACAGGACTGACTGTGGAGCTTTGATATAGACCCAAGTGGTGGGTCTGAATCAGAGGCTCGGACGGTTCTGTGACCATATATGCTTCAGATTCCTTGAGTCGTGCCAGGGTTCCACCACAGATAGGAAGGTGCTAAATGGGTAGTGGGGGCTGTGGGGAGGATCTCAAGAAACTACAGCAAGGACACAGTCTAAAAGGATGCAGGATGAGAGTAGATCTAGCAACAATCAGTACTGCAGTTGTAAGTTGTTGCAGCTATGATGGGAAAGAACCAGAGCCCCACATGCTAACAGAAGCAACTGAGGCTCAAATTGTTATAGGTATGCAAAGATGGCTAAGGCCTGAGATAATATCAGCTGAAATTTTTTCAAAGAACCCATCAGTGTTCAGAAAGGATAGATTAACTACAGCTGTTAGTGAAATGTTTATTGCTGAAGTAGTTCATCTTGTAGTGAAATTGAAGTAGATAGTTCCCCAGTTGAGACAACAAAGTTGCTTAACAGTTACAAAAAAAATTAGTCTCATTTCAAATAGATCCACCACTCATACAATAGACACTATGCGATCAAAAGTATCCAGACACCCCAAAAACATAAGTTTTTCATATTGGGTGCATTGTGCTGTCACCTACTGCCAGGTACTCCATATCAGCAACTCAGTAGTCATTAGACATAGTGAGAGAGGAGAATTGGGCCCTCCGCGGAACTTCTGGACTTCGAATATGGTCAGGTGATTGGGTGTCACTTGTGTCATTTGTCTGTATGCGAGATTTCCACACTCCAGCACATCCCTAGGTCCACTGTTTCCGATGTGATAGTGAAGTGGAAATGTGAAGGGACATATACAGCACAAAAGTGTACAGGCCGACCTCATTTGTTGACTGACAGAGACCACCGACAGTTGAAGAGGGTCGTAATGTGTAATAGGCAGACATCCATCCAGACCATCACACAGGATTTCCAAACTGCATCAGGATCCACTGCAAGTACTATGACAGTTAGGCACGAGGTGAGAAAACTTGGATTTCATGGTCGAGTGGCTATTCATAAGCCACACATCACGCCTGTAAATGCCAAACGACACCTTGCTTGGTGTAAGGAGTGTAAACATTGGATGATTGAACAATGGAAAAACGTTACGTGGAGTGACAAATCACAGTACACAATGTGGAGATCCAATGGCAGGGTGTGGGTATGGCGAATGCCCAGTGAACGTCATCTGCCAGCATGTGTAGTGTCAACAGTAAAATTCAGAGGTGGTGGTGGTGTTACGGTGTGGTCGTGTTTGTAAGGAAGCTTGCACCCCCTTGTTGTTTTGCATGGCACTACCACAGCACAGGCCTACACTGATATTTTAAGTACCTTCTTGCTTCCCACTGTTGAAGAGCAATTCGGGGGTGGGGACTGCATCTTTCAACATGATGGAGCACCTGTTCATAAAGCATGGCCTGTGGCGGAGTTGATGCACGAAATAGGGCTGGCCTGCACAGAGTCCTGACCTGAATCCTATAGAATACCTTTGGGAAGTCTCGGAACGCCGACTTTGTGCCAGGCCTCACCGACCGACATCGACACCACTCCTCAGTGCAGCACTCTGTGAAGAATGGGCTGCCATTCCCCAAGAAACCTTCCAGCACCTGCTTGAACGTATGCCTGTGAGAGCGGAAGCTGTCATCAAGGCTAAGGGTGGGCCAACGCCATACTGAATTCCAGCTTTACCGATGGAGGGCGCCACAAACTTGCAAGTCATTTTCAGCCCGTGTCCGGATACTTTTGATCACATAGTGTACTTTGTGGTAGCTTCAATCTATCCTCCATATGTTGGCAAAAATACATGTTTAAAGTCAATGGTAGACAAAAAACGTCTGAAATTGTACAAAATGGGTTTTGCAAGAATCATTTTGAACAATTAGTTCAGGAGCCCATCTGAAGCATAAATGGCTGCAAAAACATACTTGATCTCTTTACAACAAATAATCTTGAGCAAATAGGTAGCACCATTACTGTATGGATTAGTGACCACAAGGTCACTGTAACGAGACTGAATATCATAACATGCAAACACACCAACAATAAATGGGAAATATATCTGTTTACAAAAAGCAGATAAAAATTCTGCTTGATGCCTTCCTAAGAGATGATCTCCATTCTTTCTTAACTAACAATACAGCATGGACCACATGTGTCTGAATTCAAAGGAATAGTGCTGACAGTAACAGAATTACTTATAACAAATAAATTAATAAGAGATGGTACTGATCCCCCATGGTACACGAAACAGATCGTTACACTGTTGCAGAAGCAATGGAAAAAGCATGCCAAATTTAAAAGAATGGAAAATCCTAAAGAGTGGCCAAGTTTTACAGAAGACAAAATTTAGCATGGATTTCAGTGTGAGATGCTTTTAATAGTTTCCACAATGAAACTGTCTCAAAATATGGCAGAAGAGCCACAGAGATTCCCATCATGTATAAAGTACACCAGGGGCAAGACACAACCCAGGAGTACATATCCTTGGTGTAAAAAATAGCTCAAGTCAGTTAATAAAGGCAATTATACCAGTACAGATTGTATATCAATTAGATTTATTTCAGAGTATCTGATATAATTCACAACCAGTCACTGTCAAAGGTCCATACCTAAAGACTCTAAAGTTGCACAGGTCACATCAATAGTCAAGAAACAAAACAGGAGTAGTCCACTGAATTACAGACCCTTAGCATTAATGTTGATTTGCAGTAGGATTTAGGAACACACAATGTCTCTAGAATGAAATTTTCACTCTACAGTCGAGTGTGCACTGATATGAAACTTCCTGGCAGATTAAAACTGTGTCCCGGACAGAGAGTCGAACTCGGGACCTTGGCCTTTCGCGGGCAAGTGCTCTACCAACTGAGCTACCCAAGCATGACTCATGCCCCAACCTCACAGCTTTAATTCCGCCAGTACTTCGTCTCTTACCTTCCAAACTTCACAGAAGCTCTCCTGCGAACTCTCCCGAGTTCGACTCTTGGTCCGGCACACAGTTTTAATCTGCCAGGAAGTTTCAACACACAATGTGTTCGAACATTATGAATTACCTCAAAGGTAATGATTTATTGACATAATAAACATGGATTTATAAAATATTATTCTTCTGAAACACAAGGAGCTCTTCTTTCTCATGAATGTGTGCTTCAACACAGGATGTCAAACTGATTTCATATTTTTAGATTTCCAGAAAGCTTTTGACACCATTCATCACAAGTGAATTCCAATCAAACTGCGTGCTTACAAAGTAATATCTCAGATATGAGACTGGATTCATCATTTCCTGTCAAAAAGGTCACAGTTCACAGTAAGCAACAGAAAGTCATCAAGTAAAACAGACGTAATATCTGGTGTTCCCCAAGGAAGTGTTATAGGTCATCTGCTGTCCCTGATTTATATAATTGGTTTAGGAGATGACCTGAGCAGCCCTCCTCGGTTGTTTGCAGGTGATACTGTCATTTACCATCTTCTAAAGTCATCATGTGAGAGCCAGCCATGATAAAACTCTTCTATCTGGTGTGCAAGATGTATGAAACAGGTTATATACCCTCAGACTTCACAAAGAATATAGCAACTTCAAATACAAAGGAAGCAGGTACTGACGTCATGGTTGCAAAATACACGAATTCTTTACAGAAGAATGGTAAAGCTGGTAGAAGCCAACCTCAGGGAAGATCACTTTGGACTCCGGAGAAATGTAAAAATACGCGAGGCAATACTGACCCTACAACTTTTCTTAGAAGATAGATAAAGGGAAGGAAACCTATGTTTATAGCAGTTTTAGACTTAGAGAAAGCTCAGTTATAAGAATTGAGGGGCACGAAAGGGAAGCAATGGTTGAGGAGGGAGTGAGACAGGATTGTAGCCTACACCAACATTATTCAATCTTTGCACTGAATAAGCAGAAAAGGAAATCTAAGAAAAATTTGGAGTAGGAATTAAAGTTCAGGGAAAAGAAATAAAAACTTTGAGGTTTGCTAATGACATTATAATCCTGTCAGAGACAGGAAAGGACTTGGATGAGAAGCTGAACAGAATAGACAGTGTCTGAAAGGAGATTATAAGAAGAACATCGGCAAAAGCAAATCAGATACTGGATGTAGTCAAATTAAATCAGGTGATGCTCAGGGAATTAGATTAGGAAATGAGACACTTCAAACAGTAGATAAGTTTTGCTATTTTTTGACAGCAATAACCGATGATGGCCGAAGTAGAAAGGCTATAAAATGCAGACTGGCAGTGGCAAGAAAAGCATTTCTGGAAAGAGAAATTTATTAACCACGAATATAGATTGCAGTGTTAGGAAGTCTCTCCTGAAAGTATTTGTATGGAGTGTAACCAAGTACGGAAGTGAAACATGGGTGATAAAAAGTTTCAATAAAAAGCTAATAGAAGCTTTTGAAAAGTGGTGTTACAGAAGAACGCTGAAGATTAGATGGGTCAATCATGTAACTAATGAGGAGATTATGAGCAGAATGTGGAGAAAAGAAATTTGTGGCACAAACTGACTAGAAGAAGGGATTGGTTGACAAGACACATTCTGAGACGTTAAGGGATCACCAGTTTAGTACTGGAGGGAACTGTGGGGGGTAAAAATCATAGAGGAATACCAAGAGATGTAGATTGCAGTAGTTATTCACAAAAGAAGGCTTGCATAGATAGAATACCATGAAGAGCTGCATCAAACCAGTCTAAACAAAGTCACCAAATGATCAAAATCAATTGCAAAATGATTTAGACAGCAAATCTATATGGCATGAAAAAGTTGCAACTGACTCTAAACACAATAAATCATACACATCTAGAAACTGTGAATTTAACAAAGTATTTAGAGATTAAAATCAAGAATACCTTAAACTGGAATGATACACAGATAATGTTGTGGGGAAAGCATAACGAAGACTGGGATTTATTGGCAGAATGCTTAGAAAAAGCAACACGTCTACTAAAGAGATTGCCTACACTACACCTTTCTGTCCTTGTCTGGAGTACTGCTGTGCAGTGTGAGATCCACATGAGATAGAAAAAGTTCAAAGAAGGGCAGCTCATTTTGTATTATCCTAAGATAGGGGAGAGAGTTCCACGGATACAACACGAGAATTGGGGTGGCAATCGTTAAAACAGCAATATCTCATCATCAAATTTCAGCAACTAACTTTCTCCTCTGAATGAGAAAATATCTTCTTGGCGCTGACCTACATATGAAGAAATTATCATAATAAGTTACCTGGAAAAAAATTAGTCATCCCTTGAGGAATCAATATAGGCATCATTTAATACCATGTAATTCTGCCCCTGGGCTTGTCCACCACCTTGATTTGTTTAGGCAATGAGTGCACAAGGTTATGCAGTTACATCACATCACATCAAAGTTAGACCACTCCTTGAGGACTTCATTGTGCACTTCCACCAAATTGCGGGGATACTGCTGCCAGAGTTTTACCTGCTGTTCCGACATTTCCCACCAATTATCTACGGGGTTGTAGTCAGGTGATTTTTGCAGGCCAATTCAGATGTAATAGGGTGGGGGAGTGTTAAGAAAACCATTCACACTTTCATGCAGCCCAATGGATTTTGTTGCTGTCATCTTTATGTGCCCATGTGAGCAATGGCCTCTCCCGAAGTGACCGACTCCAAATGTTCATTGCATGCAGTTCCCATTGCAATGTTCTCTCACTAACAGTTTGGGATGATCTTTACTCACTGCCAGCAGCAGTTCCCTCCAGGTTTGGAAGTGATTTTGATTCAAAAGCTGTGAAATGCATCTCCAATTGATCTCAGTCAGCATCTTTTTCCGACTAGAATTCTGACGTCATGTTTTGTAGTCACATGTGTTACACTACTGCTTGTAGACACACTGAACAGTCCACAGAAAAACACCACAAAATCCAGCAACTTCACACACCATATGGCCACCGGTGTGGCCAACACGATTGCACTTTTTGGTCACTCTGTCACATCCTTTCAGTCAGCCATGTTTATGTGCAACATCCACATGAAAAATGAATGTCCACTTGAAACATACATGTTCCACTGGTCACTACCGTAAGTGACTCGATCGCTGCACCATCTGTAAAGGCTTGATGATTCTTCTGTGGGTGCACAATCGGGTGACTACTTCTACTTTTTTCCCAGTGAACTTAAAGTAAGACAAATCAGCGCTAGCATGGAAAATTTAGCTGTTCATTTTTCCTGAATGCTGTTTATGAGAGTGGAATGGTAGAGAAATAGCTTGAAGGTGCTCTGATGAGCCCTCTGCCAGGTTTTTAATTGTGAATTACAGAGTTAATCATTTAGATGCAGATGTAATCTGATTAATGGTGTACAAATTCTAGTGGGAGTGCCTCTTGACTTTTTCCCTGTCAACGGAAATGAAATATTTCTACGCCGTTACTGGCCGGACAACCCCGTCTGGGATTATTTGGTCACCTAAGGCAAGTATTTCTATTTGATGCCAATTGAGCGACCCAAGTTTCAATGAGAATGATGAAATGATTAGGATAACACAAACACCCAATCCCTGAGCTACGAAATTATCCGACCCAGTCGGGAATTGAACCCTGGATCCCACAATCTAGAAGCAGCAACATTAACAACTAGTCTAAGAGGTGCATACTAGACAATGGGCTGTGGACCCTCGTCAATGGACATAATACTAAAGAGAAATACATTAAAGAACTTTAAGTACAAAACATTATATGATTAAGACAACTATTTTAAAGTAAATACCAGAAAAGTGCAGTCTTCTTTGCACTTAAGTTCAATTGCAAATACCTGTAGTTCTGTAAGATGTTCTTTATCATTTGTTTGTTTTCAGTTAGTTACTAATTTTCATTTCTGTTTGCAATTTGATTTTTAATTACGCAAAAGGATTACGTGTGCATCATATATATAACAAAAAAGTACATATTGTTGTTTGCTATTAATAGTTTTGCTAACTTCAGTACTGGCAGACGTCACGTTAAGTACTACAAAAGTTATACACTAGAACAATCACCAGAACATGGTTGGTACTGCAACATTCTCATCCTCCCAGTGATACAAGTCAACATCAAAAGGAAGCTTAGGAGCAACTTCTAACAGCCGCTGCTTCCGAGACTGGCTTTCTGTGGCACCACCCGATGTTGATGGTTGTGTAACGTCATATGAAGTTACAGACTGTGCATTATCTTTTGACGTTGAAGTGCAAGGTTTAGCATCTTGAATAGTGCCACTTTTCTTCTTCTTATTTGCTTGAGGCTTGCCAGCCAGCATGGTATTTCCAGTGGCCTTATTTAATGTAACTAGGGTTGATTTTGCTGTGGTAGGATCCTAGAATAATGTTCACAATTCAATAATAATACTAAGCTGAGAGAACTAAATCTGGCAGGCATCCACACAGTCTCCTTTTTTAACAACTCAAATGATCACAAATTCTTCCATTCTAATACTGAAAACACAATGAGTATTTCCAAAATATATCTGAAGTTAACACAGCTGGATAATTTTCTCTCTATTTCATTCCAGTCTAGCCACAATTAGACACACGCTGTATCACAAAATACACACACCAAAAAAAGTTTTGCATTATGCAAGTTCCACGAATTCCTGAAGATAGACGTTATCTGTGGATATTGCATCACAGACAAAGTCCCTCTGACTGTTCAGAGATGTCACTAAACCCGCCCAAAGATGTAAACAACCATGCATGAGCAGTGCCTATTAGATGGAGGGGGGTCCGACAGCCGATCAGTTCCAGTCATTCAACCAGGAAGGAGGTATGTGGCTCATGTTGTCTGTAGTTCAACCATGCCTAGATGATCAATACCATGGTTCGATCATGTCCCCATTGTTACTTTGTGCCAGGAAGGGCTCTCAACAAGGAAGTGTCCAGCCATCTCAGAGTGAACCAAAGCGATGTTGTTTGGACATCGAGGAGATACAGAGAGAAAGGAACTGTCGATGACCTAACTCGCTCAGGATGCCCAAGAGCTACTACTGCAGTGGATGACCACTACCTACGGATTAAAGGCTTGGAGGAACCCTGACAGCAACACTACCATGATGGATAATGCTTTTCGTGCAGCCACAGGATGTTGCGTTACGACTAAAACTGTGTGCAATAGGCTGCATGATGTGTAACTTCACTCCCGACGTCCATGGCGAGGTCCACCTTTGCAACCATGACACCATGCAGCGCAATACAGATGGGCCCAACAACATGCCGAATGGACCGCTCAGGATTGGCATCATGTTCTCTTCACCGATGAGTGTCCAATATGCCTTCAACCAGACAATCATCGGAGACTTGAATGGAAGCAACCCGGTCTGGCTTAATGCCTCAGACACACTGTCCAGCGAGTGCAGCATGGTGGAGGTTCCCTGCTGTTTTGGGATAGCATTATGTGGGACCGACGCACGCTGCTTGTCATCATGGAATGCGCCCTAATGGCCGTACGACATTTGAATGCCATCCTCCGACCAATAGTGCAACCATATCAGCAGCATATCGGCGAGGCATTCGTCTCCATGGACGACAATTCGCACCCCCATCGTGACCATCTTGTGAATGACTTCCTTTAGGATAACGACATCGCTCAACTGGAGTGGCCAGCATGTTCTCCAGACATGAACACTATCGAACATGCCTAGGATAGATTGAAAAGAGCTACTTATGGACGACATGACCCACCAACCACACTGAGGGATCTACACCGAATCGCCATTGAGGAGTGAGACAATCGGGACCAACAGTGCCTTGATGAACTTGTGGATAGTATGCCATGACGAATACAGGCATGCATCAATGCAAGAGGATGTGCTACTGGGTATTAGAGGTACCGGTGTGTACAGCACTCTGGACCACCACCTATGAAGGTCTTGCTGTATGGTGGTACAACATGCAATGTGGGGTTTTCATGTTAAAAATGGCGGAAATGATGTTTATGTTGCTCTCTATTCCAATTTTCTGTACATATTATGGAACTCTCAGAATCAAGGTGATGCAAAACTTTTTTTTTTATGTGTGTAAATAATTATGAGAATTTATAATGACCGGACATTATTTAGGTCTTGAAACATAATTTGCTTCCCTCAACTCAACTGGTTTTGAATGACCTGATGTTTGCTTTTATAGTTCCTGTATTCTATTAAACTAGACAAACATACATTTTATTAATATAATAGAGGGAAACATTCCACGTGGGAAAAATATATCTAAAAACAAAGATGATGTGACTTACCAAACGAAAGTGCTGGCAGGTCGATAGACACACAAAAAAACACAAACATACACACAAAATTCAAGCTTTCGCAACAAACGGTTGCTTCATCAGGAAAGAGGGAAGGAGAGGTAAAGACGAAGGGATGTGGGCTTTAAGGGAGAGGGTAAGGAGTCATTCCAATCCCGGGAGCAGAAAGACTTACCTTAGGGGGAAAAAAGGACAGGTATACACTCGCACACACAAACATATCCATCCGCATATACACAGACACAAGCAGACATTTGTAAAGGCAAAGAGTTTGGGCAGAGATGTCAGTCGAGGCAGAAGTACAGAGGCAAAGATGTTGTTGAAAGACAGGTGAGGTATGAGCGGCAGCAAATTGAAATTAGCGGAGATTGAGGCCTGGCGGATAACGAGAAGAGAGGATATACTGAAAGGCAAGTTCCCATCTCCGGAGTTCTGACAGGTTGGTGTTAGTGGGAAGTATCCAGATAACCCGGACGGTGTAACACTGTGCCAAGATGTGCTGGCCATGCACCAAGGCATGTTTAGCCACAGGGTGATCCTCATTACCAACAAACACTGTCTGCCTGTGTCCATTCATGCGAATGGACAGTTTGTTGCTAGTCATTCCCACATAGAAAGCTTCACAGTGTAGGCAGGTCAGTTGGTAAATCACGTGGGTGCTTTCACACGTGGCTCTGCCTTTGATTGTGTACACCTTCCGGGTTACAGGACTGGAGTAGGTGGTGGTGGGAGTGTGCATGGGACAGGTTTTACAACGGGGGCGGTTACAAGGGTAGGAGCCAGAGGGTAGGGAAGGTGGTTTGGGGATTTCATAGGGATGAACTAAGAGGTTTCGAAGGTTAAGTGGACGGCGAAGACACTCTTGGTGGAGTGGGGAGGATTTCATGAAGGATGGATCTAATTTCAGGGCAGGAATTGAGGATGTCGTATCCCTGCTGGAGAGCCACATTCAGAGTCTGATCCAGTCCCGGGCACTTTGAGAGCACTGAGAGAGCCACTTTCTCATCTCCTCAAACCCAGAACCTCCCATGAAGGACCCCAAAAGTGCCCCACTTGTGACAGGATACTTTCCGGGACTGGATCAGACTGAATGTGGCTCTCCAACAGGGATACGACTTCCTCAAACCCTGCCCTGAAATGAGATCCATCTTTCATGAAATCCTCCCCACTCCACCAGGAGTGTCTTTCCGCTGTCCACTTAACCTTCGTAACCTCTTAGTTCATCCCTATGAAATCCCCAAACCACCTTCCCTACCCTCTGGCTCCTACCCTTGTAACCGCCCCCGTTGTAAAACCTGTCCCATGCACACTCCCACCACCACCTACTCCAGTCCTGTAACCCGGAAGGTGTACACAATCAAAGGCAGAGCCACGTGTGAAAGCACCCACGTGATTTACCAACTGACCTGCCTACACTGTGAAGCTTTCTATGTGGGAATGACCAGCAACAAACTGTCCATTCGCATGAATGGACACAGGCAGACAGTGTTTGTTGGTAATGAGGATCACCCTGTGGCTAAACATGCCTTGGTGCATGGCCAGCACATCTTGGCACAGTGTTACACCGTCCGGGTTATCTGGATACTTCCCACTAACACCAACCTGTCAGAACTCCGGAGATGGGAACTTGCCCTTCAGTATATCCTCTCTTCTCGTTATCCGCCAGGCCTCAATCTCCGCTAATTTCAATTTGCTGCCGCTCATACCTCACCTGTCTTTCAACAACATCTTTGCCTCTGTACTTCTGCCTCGACTGACATCTCTGCCCAAACTCTTTGCCTTTACAAATGTCTGCTTGTGTCTGTGTATGTGCAGATGGATATGTTCGTGTGTGCGAGTGTATACCTGTCCTTTTTTCCTCCTAAAGTAAGTCTTTCCGCGCCCGGGATTGGAATGACTCCTTACCCTCTCCCTTAAAACCCACATTCTTTCATCTTTCCCTCTCCTTCCCTCTTTCCTGATGAAGGAACCGTTTGTTGCGAAATCTTGAATTTTGTGTGTATGTTTGTGTGTCTATCGACCTGCCAGCACTTTCGTTTGGTAAGTCACATCATCTTTGTTTTTAGATATACATTTTATTAAGATGGATGTGATAACATAAGAAGACGATCTAAAGAAAGAAAGTAAATTTCAAGCCTAAACAGTAACTGGTTGTTGAAAATAATTTCATCAGTAACATATAACACAATCACATTTCAGTTATCCACTACAGAAGTAAGTCACAAAAGAGACAAGTACCTCCTCATAGTCCTCTTGTAATATATTCCAGTCACCAGCCTTCCTTTTAGATATTGTAACAGTACTTTTTACATCATTTTTTAATTCAAAATTTAATTCACTTAGTGTCTGATCCTTCACCGTTTCTTCATAACCTTCTTTCTCTTCAACTTCTTCAAGATCAGAATCACTTTCATCAGTATCACTCACAGATTTCAAATTTGTTTTAAGTTCTGACCATTTATTAAGTACAGCTTCTAAACGTTGCTTAAGATCTATAATTTCCTTTAAGTGCTGAGTACTTCCTGACAAAAAATTAATGTCATGAGTACAGGTAGAAGTAAAAAACTTAAAAGGTAAGAACATTTTGCTTAACTGTTACAGCCGTACCTGAGTATTTAGTGATGACTTTTATCCAATTTTTAACAGCAGGCAAGTATCTGTTATTAATAAGCTGCCAGAATCCTTTTGCATTCTCAAAAATTGCTGCATTCTCTGAAGTTTCATTGATTACAATATCTGAAGTATAAAAATAATATTCTAAATAAAACGCTACCATAAAAAGTCATCAAATCACAATCACACCTAATCATCCACTTGTACGAGGAAATTAACTGGTGTTTAACAACCATGTTATATATTTTTCTTGATACAACAGACGTTCTCTACGGAGCACCAGTTATTCTAGTGGCAGCCACTGATAATATTCTTACAGGATGATAAAACGCAAAGAAATATAGTGAAAACACTTGTCTACTGTAATGTAATGTAAATCAACAGCATACTGAGAGCAAACACAAAATTTCCCATCACTGAGGATCCCCTTGTCAACATATAAAAAAATTAATGATTTCGCTTTATACGACAAATTATTTTTATTCTTTTCAACACTGTGTAACATATAGTTTCCTGATTCTGGTAAGGATCTGTGGCATCATCAAGAAGTATGTACATAGTGAAATATTTTGCCTAGGAAATTACCCATTTATAGCAACTAACTCTGTGTGTAAGTAATGGAACAGAAATAAGTTTTATATCAACTTTTTGGTTAGTGGTTAAGTGCCTGTCAGAATACAAATACAAGCACTTGGTGGTCAATCCTCAGTTGATCACTGGATTTCATCTGCCAGTTGTAATTAGTTCCTGTCACCTTTGGATAATGTCTTGTGCAAGCGAAAGTTCCGTCATTCAGAGTCTATATTAAACAATAAGCTCTTCTATAACTGGTTGGGTAAATCAGGTCAAAGATCAGAAAAAGTCAAAGGCATATCATGTTCAACAGGACCATGCAATAAATATCTCTTGTTAACAATACCTGAAAATATCATTAATTTTGGAAACACGATTCTTTTCTAGAGAAATTTAAATAAAGAACTGCATTCATTAGCCAGATGACCGCATAAATTACTACCAGTAGGCTATGTGCAGGCACGGAAACTACCAATTTCAATGGTTAACATTTTGATGGAATGGTCATTGTCAGACAAAACAGCAGTTTTGCTGTACAATAGTTTATAAACTTTTTCAAATGTTTTTATTCTCCCTTGAAGTTTTTACCTTCAGTGGGGTAACTGGTACAGATGCATATCATGACATACTGTTGCTTACAATTGCTACTGGGATGTTCCTGTGAATTAAATTTCTGGGTTTTGCTACAGTTTGTTCTTGAACTGAGACAGCAAGTGAATTTGCAAAAGAATACTCATATGTGACTATTTCTAAGAGTGCCTCGTTCACCTATCTTCGTGTAGTGAGACCTGTGTTTATAACTGGCTTAGTCATGATTGACAGAAAATATATTTAAAACACAGGAAGATACAATGACATACCTTTTATTTGCCACAGTGTCAGGCAACTATCTCACATGATGGAACTCTCTCAGTTTTTCACTTCTAAAAACACAGGATACTAAAATAAATCAGTGGACAACAGCACTTTGTGTCCTACATGTCACAGGCATTTTGTGCTTTACAAACTAATTTGATATACCTCCACTTGTAACAATTTGTATCGCCTCACCAGATTTGAAAGATATGGTTACATCTTCATGAGAAGATGACAAATTTAATGTGTTCTGTCAAAGCTTGGGAGTTATAGGTTAATACTTTCTCTAGTTCATCACTGACAATTTTGAATATAAGTAACTATTTATGGAAAACCCAGAAGGCAATGCAATACGTACTATGAGGATTGATCACTATTCAACAAATAGAAAGAGAGCTGAAAATATGAAATGAAGAGAACAATTTCCATTGGATTGCGTGGTGAGAAAGCAAAGACAGAGGGGGAGGGACGGAGAGAGAGAGAGAGAGAGAGAGAGAGAGAGAGAGAGAGAGAGAGAGAGAGAGAGAGGGGGGGGGGGAGGGGGGGGAGGGAGGAGAGAGGGAGGCTAGATTCTCAGTGAGAGAAAGAGACAGGTGACATTGGGTGGGCTAGAGTAAAGTAACAGGTAGCAGTGAGAGTATGAGGTGGTGTGTGTAGAGAGGTGGAATGGGGTAGAGCACAGGAGGGCAAGTTGTGAAGGGAGGTGGATGACACAGTCTATGCTTCAATTAAAATAATATTCTTATTTACATTTCAGTGAGTTGACTGGTAAGGGACAGTTGTCAGCTGTGTCTAAGGCTTTACTTCCCTTACTGTGTTGCCCACTTTGTAGGTACATGCAGTCTTGCCAGGCAAGGCAAATATGTAGTGGAGGGGGCCAAAGTACAAAAAAACACACACACACACACACACACACACACACACACACACACGACATTTGACCATAAGCTGATCACTGAGGTAATGGCTTCAGTGGCCAGAGAAGGTGCTAATACGTGTGCGAGTAGGGGAGAGATGGGGAGACTAGGGGAGAGAGGGGGAGAATGGGTGGAGAGAGGGGGAGAGGGGGGAGAGGTCAAGGAAAAGCACTTAGTAACAGGAATCTCTCTCAGAGGTAAACACACCAGTATGGCTCGGAACAGTGAGTTGTAATATGCAGAAGCAGAAGTTTTAAATTCATCCAGGTAGTCTGGAGACTTTATGTTAAGGACTGTTGCAAGTGTGGCATTTGGGCGAATATACAAGCCTCTTTTTGTTTTGCCTGTTATGGTACCCCCTGCTTCTCCAGTCTTCCTTGACTATTACTCCCAACTGGCTTAAATCACCTTGTCTGGAGAAGTAATCGGTAATCCTTCTCCATTCATTCTTTTGAGATTTTCATTCCAGTTTCTACTATTTTCTTGCATTTTACTTTATCCTTAGTAAAACTAAGGAGTAAAGGAAATTATGGCATAAGTAATCTACAAGAAGGGGTTGGTTGATAGGATGTATCCTGAGGGTTGCAAGAATTGCCAGTTTGGTAAAGGAGGAAGTGTGGAAATTAAAAATTGTTGAGGAATACCAAGCCCTGTACGTGATCCAGTTAACTTGTTTCCTTGGGTCGTGGTATGGTCCTACTAAGAAAAGTCTCTCAGATTGCCACTGCCAACTTGTAATGTAATCAACTCATTATAAGCTACCAACTGTGCTGAATTACTGTATTTATGTGAATCTAATGGGCACTTTTTTTAATCATATGCAGTATTCAAAATTGGGGTGTGCATTTGATTCAAAAACCCATTACATTCAAGTACAAACTTGAATCCATCGTTCATGGTAACACTGAAATTTAGGTATTGTTCCTTATGTCACAATGCACTGTTGTGATTCTCAACTTTGTTACATTATTGTTAGCCCATTGCTGTGTAGATGTGTTTGCATTAGGTAGTCATAAAATGGAAGGCAAGCAGTAAAGAACATTGTGTGATGCTACATTCATGCATAAAGTAAATCTTTATGCTGAAAAATGTGGTAACAAAAGGGCGTGACAAGAGTTCAATGTGGCTGAGAGTAACATTCACTTATTGAAGAAACAGAAATTGGCATTATTTGCAAGTACCACAGCTAGAAAGAAATTCACTGTCCCTTGCAAAAGAAGACATCCTGACATTGAAGTAAAAGTTCTGGAACTTGTCTGTGAAAGGAAGAAGAATGGGCAACATATGACGAGTGACACAATAAGAAAAAGTAAAACAGGTGGGTGCAGTTCTTAATTTATCAATGCAAGAGTTTACGGCTAGCCATGGATGGACTGATCGCTTATGTCTACAATGCCATACAACAGTATACCAAAAGCTTCCAAAGGCTTGTAAGAAAAATTTCAAGAATTTCAGCGGTATGTCATCACACTTCGTAAAGAGAAGAATTTTCTGATGTGCCAGATAGGCAATGCTGACAAGACGTCAATTTGGTTTGATCCACATAATTACATGATCGAGGAGAAGGGAACAAAAGCAGTTACCATCGAAACGTCAGGGCGTGAAAAACAGCACATAGCTGTCATACTGACAAACACGGCAGATGGGTGCCAACTTCCCCCTTTCTTATCTTCAAGTGGAAAACAAGCTAAAAATGAAAAGCTGTTCTATGATTACATCATTGTTTGAAATCAGAAGAATGGGTGGATAACTGAAACTAGAATGCTTGACTGGCTCCAAAACATAAGGGAACTCCCTCTCGGTGGGCTTTCAAAACTACCACCAATGTTTTGCCTTGAAGCATTTGATGGTCATCTCACTGATGACACAAAAAAGAAGATTCACAGCCTAGCCAGTGACCAAGTTATTATTCCTGGTGGAAAGACTTCCGTATTACAACTGCTGGACATTAGTAGAAGTAAACATTTAAAAGGTTACATTCAGGAACAGTATGAAAAATGCTTTCGCAAACCAAACTGTGAACATATCCATACAGGAAAAATTAAGTGTGTTGCAGCACACAATGAAAACTGGATTTCGGCTGCCTGGATGAGCATTGAAGCACCAATGATTGCAAAATCATTCAAGAAAGCTATATTTCAAACATTCTGGGCAGCAGTGAAGATGATGCACTCTGGAACGGCCCTGAGGATGATGAGGAAAGAGAAAATGAATCTGTCTCTGACGTAGACTCCTCCAAGGATATCAGTAATGATGACATTAGTGAATAATGATGAGTAACACCTGTAATTTTTTATATTTTTGTTTGTATGTCATGTAGGTAATCAAGTTAAGCATTCTTTTTTAGTAACAACTTCGTCATTTAGCAATGGGTCACTTAAAAATTATAGTTGTTTTGACAGTTCACGTAAACATCCACTGTCGCTTAAAACAAATTTAACCTATAAGTGATACACCAACAAACTACTTTTTGTGATTTTAATTTTTAAAATTGGAATGCACGTTACATTCTACACCGCAATAGATTCGTGTGAATACAGTACTTTGTTCATAAATGTACAATCTGTATCATTATCCAAAGGACATGTTAAACTCAGTGGGATACACCCCATCATCAGTTCCTTCATGAACCAACAACTAATTATGTATTGTTGACAATGTTAGAATGCGCTGAAAGTTCTCAAACTGTGTGGGACTGATTAATGACAAAATATCGTATTGTAGTGCAATACAAATGGTGTCATACATCAACTGGAATCACTCAACAGAGGAAAGTCCACTGGACCTGACGGGATACCAATTCGATTCTACACAGAGTATGCGAAAAAACTTGCTCCCCCTTCTAACAGCCATGTACCGCAAGTCTCTAGAGGAACGGAAGGTTCCAAATGATTGGAAAAGAGCACAGGTAGTCCCAGTCTTCAAGAAGGGTCGTCGAGCAGATGCGCAAAACTATAGACCTACATCTCTGACGTTGATCTGTTGTAGAATTTTAGAACATGTTTTTTGCTCGAGTATCATGTCGTTTTTGGAAACCCAGAATTTACTCTGTAGGAATCAACATGGATTCCGGAAACAGCGATCGTGTGAGACCCAACTCACTTTATTTGTTCACGAGACCCAGAAAATATTAGATACAGGCTCCCAGGTAGATTCTGTTTTCCTTGACTTCCGGAAGGCGTTCGATAGTTCCGCACTGTCGCCTGATAAACAAAGTAAGAGCCTACGGAATATCAGACCAGCTGTGTGGCTGGATTGAAGAGTTTTTAGCAAACAGAACACAGCATGTTGTTATCAATGGAGAGACGTCTACAGACAAAGTAACCTCTGGCGTGCCACAGGGGAGTCTTATGGGACCATTGCTTTTCACAATCTATATAAATGACCTAGTAGATAGTGTCGGAAGTTCCATGCGGCTTTTCGCAGATGATGCTGTAGTATACCGAGAAGTTGCAGTATTAGAAAACTGTAGCGAAATGCACGAAGATTTGCAGCGGATAGGCACTTGGTGCAGGGAGTGGCAACTGACCCTCAACATAGACAAATGTAATGTATTGTGAATACATAGAAAGAAGGATACTTTATTGTATGATTAAATGATCGCGGAACAAACACTGGTAGCAGTTCATTCTGTAAAATATCTGGGAGTATGCGTGCGGAACGATTTGAAGTTGAATGATCATATAAAATTAATTGTTGGTGAGGCAGGTACCAGGTTGAGATTCATTGGGAGAGTCCTTAGAAAATGTAGTCCATCAACAAAGGAGGTGGCTTACAAAACACTCGTTCGACCTACACTTGATTATTGCTCATCAGTGTGGGATCCGTACCAGATCGGGTTGAGAGAGGAGATAAAGAAGATCCAAAGAAGAGCGGCGCGTTTCGTCACAGGGTTATTTGGTAAACGTGATAGCGTTACGGAGATGTTTAGCAAACTCAAGTGGCAGACTCTGCAACAGAGGTGCTCTGCATCGCGGTGTAGCTTGCTTGCCAGGTTTCGAGAGGGTGCATTTCTGGATGAGGTATCGAATATATTGCTTCCCCCTACTTATACCTCCTGAGGAGATCACGAATGTGAAAAATTAGAGAGATTCGAGCGCGCATGGAGGCTTTCAGACAGTCGTTCTTCCCGTGAACCATACGTGACTGGAACAGAAAAGGGAGGTAATGACAGTGGCACGTAAAGTGCCCTCCGCCACACACCGTTGGGTGGCTTGCGGAGTATAAATGTAGATGTAGATTCTGTGCAAAGGAGCTTTTTCCGCTCATTACAGATACCATGCAGCCATATGCATGCTGATCAATGTGCATACTAATTTCATATGAAACTATTTTTAATTACTATCTGTCTCAGTCATGCAGGTTAATCAAAAGTATATTCAGTTTTGGCAATCAAGTGATGAATCTACCATCATACCATTACAGTTGAAATGGAAATGGTAAAACAAATTATTATGGCAACTGTGACCCTATATATTTACATCACCTTTTGATAAGTGGGTTGCTCGTCTAGTTTGCTGTATTGTACTTCATGGTGAGAGCCAATTTTACCTGGTACTTGCTATCACAGGATGATGCCTTCATCACAAATGTATGACCTTTTAGTACAAGAAAACTGCCTATAAAGACCATTTGAAAAGCTGGGAAGACCTTTTGGCAAGCTGAGGTACATTGAACTATTATAACACATTTGAAAGGTAGTTATAAATAAAGGGTCTCAATAAAAACAGAAATAATTAAAAAATGTGGTTACAGAGTGATTACATCTTGTGACATAGTATCAAACAGGTTTCGAGTAAAGTTCTGTAGACCCCATAAAATACTGCAAATATTCATCTACATCTATGTCCTACTCCGCAAGCCACCTAATGGTTTGTGGTGCAGGGTACTTTTGGTACCACTATCTGAGCCCTCCAACCCTGTTCCAATGGCAAATAGTGGGTGGCAAGAATGACTGTCGGTAAGCCACTGTATTGGCTCTAATTTCTCGAAATTTCTTCTCGTTGTCAATATGTGAGCTATATGTTGGGGGAAGTAATATGTTGTCCGACGCCTCCTGAAAAGTGCTGTCCCGAAATTTCAACACTAAATCTCTCTGTGATACACAACACCTCTCTTGCAATGTCTGCCAGTGGAGTTTGTTTAGCATCTCTGTAACACTCTCTCACCAGCTACATGATCCCGTGACGAAATGTGATCTTCTCTATCTCCTCTATCACTCCTACCTGATAGGGATCCCAGATGGATGAATAATACTCAAGAATCGGGCAAACAAGCATCTTATAAGGCACTTCTTTCATGTACAAGTTACACTTCCTTAAGATTCTTCCGATGGATCTGAATCAGGTATCTGCTTTTCCCACTATCTGTTTTATGTGGCCATTTCACTTAAGGTCATTCTGGATAGTTACACCTAGATATTTTACAGCAGACACTGTCTCCAGCTGTTTGTCATCTATAGTGTAGCTTACAGTAGTGGATTTCTTTTTCTATGTATGTGCAATATGTTACATTTATTTATGTTATTACTACGTCATCCATATGGGAGACTCTCCGATGGTCAAATGACGGTGCACGTTTGTACAATTCTCCTACGAGAACGATTTCTTGAATGTGAAATTTAGCCTTCGTTTTTCCATCTACAACTACCACATCACACTGGTCAACAAAGGATTGAATGAAAGTCTTAGACCTGCTTAGCAATTTTACACAGCACCAGAATTTTCTCACGTTCTCTCCAGATATTTTGCTAAGATATGACAGTGGTAATTATTGTATACTTCGTGCATAGATCTTTTCACAAACGCACGAATCTCTACTAATCTGTACTTGTTGTCATTTGAGCATTCCCGTTTGAGCTGAAAACACAACAGCACCTGCTACCTCAACTTCTTCTGAATTACCATGATGGGTCTTTCCCATCCTTTACGCACTTACCATGCACAATTTAAAATCTGCTTGAACTTTCCTCAAAATCCATCTACATTCATCTTACTGGAACTAATAAGGGAACCTCCCAATGGCACCCCCCTCAGATTTAGTTATAAGTTGGCAAAGTGGATAGGCCTTGAAAAACTGAACACAGATCAATCGAGAAAACAGGAAGAAGTTGTATGGAACTATGAAAAAAATAAGCAAAATATACAAACTGAGTAGTCCATGCGCAAGATAGGCAATATCCAGGAGAGTGTGAGGCCAGGAGCACCGTGGTCCCGTGGTTAGCGTGAGCAGCTGCGGGACGAGGGGTCCTTGGTTCAAGTCTTCCCTCGAGTGAAAAGTTTACTTTCTTTATTTTCGCAAAGTTATGATCTGTCCGTTCTTCATTGACGTCTCTGTTCACTGTAATAAGTTTAGTATCTGTTTTGCGGCCGCACCGCAAAACCGTGCGATTAGTAGACGAAAGGACGTGCCTCTCCAATGGGAACCGAAAACATTTGATCACAAGATCATAGGTCAACTGATTCCTAGACAGGAAAACATGTCTGATATACTCTATACGACACTGGTGACGGCATGTGCATCACATGACAGGAATATGTCGTCGACCCACCTATCTTGTACACTTGGCGAATGGGTAAAAAGATTTTTCTGCCTTGCCCGATTAGGTTTTCTTGTGGATGTGATAATCACTCCCAAAGAAGTGATGAAAACATAAGAGTTTGTCATATAAACTGCAACAAATGAATCCAACAGTTTCACAGTCACACAGTTTTCCCTGTGCTCTGTCAAAACATATGTTTTTAACGTTTTCAAATTTTTCCGTGTGTAGACCGTCAAATCCTGCATATGTCCAAGAAAATCTGAACATGTCCTGGAATTTTGGAGAGCGAAGTTGATTATGTGTGAGTGCCTGACCTTTGATAATTGTCTGAAAATAAAAAAAAAATTTATCTTTCCACTCGAGGGATGACTTGAACCCAGAACCTCTCGTTCCGCAGCTGCTCACGCTAATCACGGGACCACGGCGCTCCTGAGCTCACACTCTCCTGGATGTTGCTTATCTTCCGCATGGACTACTCAGTTTGTATATTTTGCTTTTTTTTTTTTCATAGTTCCACATAACTTCTTCCTATTTTCTCGATTGATCTGTGTTCAGTTTCTCAAGAACTATCCACTGTGCCAACTTATAACTAAATCTGAGGAGGGTGTGATGGGGAGGTTCCCTTGTAAGTGATGTCAATTCACTCTTTAAGTGAGATGCTAATAACTGCTTATCTGCTCTATCTAACAGAAATGTTCTCATAGGCTTCTTCACTGAATTAATAACCTTCATAACCAAAGTTGCTACAATGCCATCATGATAACTAACTTTTGTTTCTATAGTAGCTACAAGTTCTAAGATACTTCCATTTTCCATTACATGTGGACTGCCGAGTTAGCTGCTCAAGACAGTTTTCAGAAAACACGTTCATAAGTATTTTGCACGACTGTCTGTCTGTATCCCATCCCCACCCCCACCCCCCGAAAATGAATCCCTAATGACTCTATAACTGTTACGGCAGAATCGGGTGGTCAGTAAAAAAATCAAACAATTAATCCAGTTTCACCTACACCTGTTGTACATGACCAGATAACTTCACTGTCGCACTCCAGTGCAACCTCAACAGAGACATTATTTCGTCAACTGCAATGAACACTCCCCCTGCTATGGCCTCTAATCTGTCTTTCTGATATATGCTCCACAACTCGCTAAATATCTCAGAGCTTTCCATTTCGGGTTTCAGCCAGCTCTCGGTCCCAAGAATAATTTGAGAGCAAGGGTTTTTCCGGAGGGCAGTAAATTCAGGAACTTTGTTTCGAATACTTTGACAGTTTACTGAAAAATTTTGACAGGCAAAGTGACTTTACTCTGAATGCGGTCTGACTTTCCTTGCTGCTTATTGACTGGCAAGTTTTCATCAGAGTATCTTGAACTACCATCTAGTCTAAAAATCCCCATGTGCACTCCACAAATACTCTGCTACCCGAGTAGCTGCTTTCTTCGTATAGTGCACCTCTGAGCTATCAAGGCGAGTCCTATAAATCTCGAATTGATTACGGAGGTCTAGAAATCCGCAACCAAAACTGTCACAGAGTTGGCGAAGCCTTTGGTTGAGACCCTCCACTCAGCTCCAAACCAAAGGACCCCGATTAACTCTGGGAACAATACAGCAAAATGCAGGCTCTTTTGCACCTTGCAGTAGTCTTCACCACGTACACCAGCCACATGTATGAACCGAGGATGACCTTAGAATCCAAGCTACCGGTGTCATTGGTGCACGTTGCAGAAATAGACAAATGCCTAGAGATTGCAGAAGAAAAACTAGACAGTAAAAAAGAACATTTACACAAGATTAAATTAGGGCAGGATGATTTAATTACAAGGACTTAAATTTTAATGAGAGAATTACTAGAAACTAAAAATATTTTGCAACAGCCTTCTGATAGGAAAACAGATAAATTTTCATTAATTGTTAATGAAATGCAACCTAGGCTATGAAGACTCTAATCAGAACAAGAACATCGAAATAAAGAATTATATGGTAAACTTATAGATTTCCTTGATGCAGCACACAGTAAAACTAAAGATTTGTTTGAGGATAAATCCTTATATCACTTACCACAATAATGGCATCAACACAGAATGATGTTAATACAAAATTACAAAAGACATTTCACATAGCAACAGTTTAAACCTAGATTATACATGACAAATAGTAATGAAAGAAGTTGAGAATTTAATAGCTAAAAGTGGAATGCAACATAATAGTGATGATTTTACTGCTCTATTAAGTAAAGGACTAAAATACAAACTTCCTAACTTTACACCATCAGGAGACAAACAGCCAGTATTATTTCTCAAAACATTCAAAGGAATTTTACGTGAAACAATGACCTATTACAGTGAGATAAGATTTGTATAAGTGGAGATGAAGTACAATGGGGACTGTTGCAAATTAGAAGATTTTACCACTTATCATGATTTTGTAATCGGTTTTAAGCCCAACTACTGGAGCAAGGGCGCATAAAAAAATTACATCTAGAATTACACGTTCCAAGCCATGTAACAGTAATTATTGGAAAGGATATAGAGAGTTTGTGGAGTGGCACTTAAATAAAGCAAAATACTTAACAATACTTACAAGACCCAACAAGACCCTGACATGTTCCACATCCAGGAGAACCTCCTCACTATGGATCAATTGGAATGAAAGTAAAGCTAACCTAAGAGAGTAGCATTTACTGGGGTAAATATTAGTAAACTATCATGGAGAGCAAAAAGAGGACCAGCTTTTAGGAAAGGATTGGGGAAAGATTTCATCACTATTAGAATATTTAGAGCAAATAGACACTGTAAAAAATTATCTTAAATGGTTGAATAATAACAACAGTAGTAGTAATCCTACTGTAACAGTAGCACTAACTGCTCAAAAGATAACAGAAGTGATAATAACCAACATATAGCCAGAGGATGAAATGATCATGAGACTTCTAATTTGGGAAATAAGTTGAGAAATAATATGAACAATAAAGAGCATTTAAAAACACAAAGAAGGAAGCAAAAACTAAAAGGCTTCTGGGGAAAAGACAAGCCACTTAATAGTGAATTGATTTTATTAAGATTCAACAATAATTCTGATGTACATACCAAGTTATTTGAGAAAAGGGAAGAAGTAACTAATACTGATGTCAAAACGGTACTAGATTGCACTGATCATTTAAATTTAAAGGAAGAAACTGTTTATTTCACTAATGAACATTTTGTTATTGTTGGTGCAGTGCAACATAGTACAGTGAATGAAGAACACATTTATCAACTGAAGACATAAAATCAGTAAATGAGTCCACACACTTATTGTGGCACTTTATTTGGAAAAATCAGTCTTTATGAATATCACACAAATTTTACAATTCAATATTACCAGTTTCAGATATTGTCGTCTTCAGATCTATTCTAAATCAAAACTAGTGATGTAACCAACTAAGCTCAATTAGGTGAAGCAAAATCTGTAAAAGGCTTGGTGGTATACAGGGTGGTCCATTGATCGTGACTGAGTCAAATATCTCACGAAATAAGCGTCAAACGAAAAAACTACAAAGAACGAAACTTGTCTAGCCTGAAGGGGGAAATCAGATGGTATTATGGTTGGCCCGCTAGATGGCATTGCCACAGGTCAAACGGATATCAACAGTGTTTTTAAAAATAGGAACCACCATATTTTATTACATATTCATATAGTACGTAAAGAAATATGAATGTTTTAGTTGGACCACTTTTTTCGCTTTGTCACAAACATATGGCTCACAGTTGGTAACAGGTAAGTTTTTTTATATTAAAATACAGAATGTAGGTACGTTTGAACATTTTGTTTCAGTTGTTCCAAAGTGATACATGTACCTTTGTGAACTTATCATTTCTCAGAACACATGCTGTTACAGCGTGATTACCTGTAAATACCACATTAATGCAATAAGTGCTCAAAATGATGTCTGTCAACCTCAATGCATTTGGCAATATGTGTAACGACATTCCTCTCAACAGCGAGTAGTTCGCCTTCCGCAATGTTCGCACATGCAATGACAATGCGCTGACGCATGCTTTCAGGCGTTGTCGCTGGATCACGATACCAAATATCCTTCAACTTTCCCCACAGAAAGAAATCCTGAGACATCAGATCCGATGAACGTGCCGGCCAAGGTATGGTGCTTCGACGACCAATCCACCTGTCATGAAATATGGTATTCAATACCACTTCAACAGCACGCGAGCTATGTTCCGGACATCCAACATGTTGGAAGTACATCACCATTCTGTCATGCATTGAAACATCTTGTAGTAACATCGGTAGAACATTACATAGGAAATCAGCATACATTGCACCATTTAGATTTCCATCGATAAAATGGGGCCAATTATCCTTCCTCTCATAATGCCGCACCATATGTTAGCCCGCCAAGTTCGCTGATGTTCCACTTCTCGCAGCCATCGTAGATTTTCGGTTGCCCAATAGTGCATATTATGCCAGTTTACGTTACCGCTGTTGGTGAATGACGCTTCATCGCTAAATAGAACGCGTGCAAAAAATCTGTCATCATCCCGTAATTTCTCTTGTGCCCAGTGGCAGACCTGTACATGACGTTCAAAGTCGTCGCCATGCAATTCCTGGTGCATAGAAATATGGTATGGATGCAATCGGTGTTGATGTAGCATTATCAGCACCAATTTTTTTGAGATTCCTGATTCTCGCACAATTTGTCTGCTACTGTTTCACATGTGTCTGAACACTTCCTGTTTCCTTAAATAACGTAACTCTCTGGTGAACGGTCCGGACACTTGGATGATGTCGTCCAGGATACCAAGCAGCATACGTAGCACACACCCGTTGGGCATTTTGATCACAATATCCATACATCAACACGATATCGACCTTTTCCGCAGTTGGTAAACAGTCCATTTTAACACGGGTAATGTATCACGAAGCAAATACCGTCCGCACTGGCGGAATGTTATGTGATACCACGTACTTATACGTTTGTGACTATTACAGCACCATCTATCACAAAGTGAAAAAAGTGGTCCAACTAACACATTCGTATTTCCTTACATACTACACGAATATGTAATAAGAAATGGGGGTTCCTATTTAAAAAAACGCAGTTGATATCCATTTGACCTATGGCAGCGCCATCTAGCGGGCTAACCATAGCACCATCTGGTTTCCCCCTTCAAGCTAGACAAGTTTCGTTCGTTGTAGTTTTTTCGTTTGATGCTTATTTCGTGAGATATTTGACCCGGTCACTATCAATGGACCACCCTGTAAAAAAAATGTTTTAAAAATTGTATGTTTAACAGTCATGCATTCCATGTCATATATACTATAAAATATACTGACACAGATGTAGATATCAACATCAAAATCTATACATGTAGGTATACAGTAAGTGCTGGTGATGATCTGGATGTGTCTGGTATTTATACAAATAACTGAGGTCAGCAGAAGGCACTACAGTAGGGCACACGAGTGAGCAGAATCGTAAATTTAATAGTTAAAATGCAGTATGCGTAGTCATTAATTAAAATTATTTCACATGGAAAAATGAGTGTCTGATAATAAAACTTGAACTGACATACAATATTTGGAATTAAATCCATACTTAAAATACACATAAAACGTCCAGAGAGTAATAGTGGGAAGCTCCTAGCCCCAAAAAATAAACAACATACAATTGTGTAAAAGCCAGACTAAAAAGCTTAAAAATAACATCACATCTGTAAATCAAAACCTTCCAGCATGACAAAACAACTGAACCATAACTTTAAGTGTAAGGCAATTATCAAAATAGTGACTATTAATGAAAAACTCTATAGTCAATAACACATTTGGAGTGGGATCTCAATGGCGCCGATTCAACTTCTCTGTATGAAATTCTTGTTTTCCTGTGGCAGAGCTTGCAGAAGAAGGCACTGCCTCCTCACCAATAATTACTCATGTACCCTAGCTACAGTGCCCCCTGCTAGCCTTAGTTATTTGTATAAATACCACATGCATCCTGGTCATCACCAGCACTTACTATGTACCTATATGTACAGATTCTGGCATTGATACATACATCAGAATATTCTATGGTATGTACGGCTCATATATATTGCTAATAATCGTAAAAATATTTTTTATTTTTCTTATGTCTCACCAGGCCTGTTATAGATTTTGCTTCAGTTAACTGAACTTAGCTGGGAACACCATTGTTTTTTATTTGGAACAGATCTGAAGATGGTAACAGCCGAAATTGTTAAATATAAACTAAAATTTGTGTAATCAAGACAGACCCAGGTGTAGCATCAGGAGGTTGTGGCACATGGAGGTGGGGAAAAAAGAGCAAAAAGGGAGAGGAGCATTGAAAGACAACCAGTAGTGTTGGCAGAAGGCCGCAAATAAACAGGGTGGGAGATGCGAATGGGAAGGGGATGATAGACCAGAGGGTGTGGAAACTGTTGGGTGGAGGGTGTGGAGACAGTATGTTATAGTAGGTTGTGAAGCTGGCATAATTAAGGGGTCAGAGAATGTGTAGTAAGGATAACTCCCATTTGCACAGTTCAGAAAAGCTGGTGGTGGAGGGAAGGATCCAGACGGCTCAGCAGGTGATCAATGCCTGGGCTTGGGCTGGGGATGCTGCCTGGATGAAGACTGCACCATTTCTCATTTTCTACAGTGCAGCCACTACAGCAAACTTGTCCTGCTCGACAAAAAAATAGAGGCTTTGTAGCCAGAAAGGAGTCTCCATCTGTCCTGCTGCAGACTAAATACCTTGGCAAATAATGCTCTCTCTTTTCCATAGTTCTACTTTCCTCCCATGGTGTAGCTAGGGAAGGGAACGATTTTGGGTCAGCATTAAATTCAACTTTCCCTTTCTTAGAGACAGCTGGGGCCATTCGCTCCCCAGCAAAAGATAACTTCATCCGCTTCATTGTGGGTCATCTGCCCTGATGCCATCCACTCCAATTAGAGGCTCTCCCCACGGGCGCTACCCAGTCACAACAAAAGCCACCTGGAGCAATGGCTGTTGCCGGAAATCCCAATGCCCCAAGAAGATGGGCATCTATTCCTTGGCATATATGGGGAATTTGGTGCTCAGGCATCAGCAGTGTGATCCCTGTGTTGTTGGGAGACTACCAGAAAATGGGTACATGATGACCCCACCACAACAAACTGGTTACTGTGCTGGATGTTGGGTGCGCAGAAATCCAATATTGTAATGGGGGCAAAAGAGGACAGTGGACAACAGAAGAAGATGACGTACCCCAGTAGGTAACCTCACCCAAATAGCTGAATTGTGGGTGGAGTTGCAAGCCATGACAATAATAAGTGCAGAAGATCTAATCATGCAATGGAAATATATAAGGTGTCCTTCCCCAAATGGCCCGAACTTCTGTAGGATTTTGAAAGTGTGAAGTCAAACTCTAAAATGGGACCAGAACTTATTGGGCTGAAAAGCGGGAGAATCCTTTCAGTTGCGTCTTACAACAGGCAGGAATACCTCAACCCTATTCTAACCCTCAAACATGCAGGGGGGTTATTCGTTAGTATGACAAGTTTTATAGGAGGAGTTTTTAACCACACATAAGAGGATTTATATAATATTTTCCAGGGTAGTAGTTGTAATTTGGTTAAGTTTTGTAGATTTCCTTGTTTACCATCTGACCGTGTGGCACAAATTCATGATGGATAATGCCTTTGTAGTCAAATAACACAACCAACATCACCTTGATCTTTGATCAACTCTTGTGTGCTTTTTCTGGACGAGGTGACTCTTTGCCCACCCACTGCAATGACTGCATCTTCATTTCAGCATCATAGCCGTACACCCAAGTCACATCACCTGTTCTGAGTTCTTAAGAAAGTTTTCACTGTCATTAACAGCGGCCAGCAGTTCCTTGCACCTTTCAACACGGGTCTGTTTCTGATTTTCAATCAACAAATGTGGTACGAATTTTGCACTGACATGACATATCTCAAGTTTTTATTCAAAATTTGATGGTACGATCCTACGTTGATGCCCTCCTCCTCAGCAACTTTGCAAAAAGTTAAAATGACAATTTCCATGAATCACAGAATGAACACTACCCACATGACTATCATATGTTGATGCTGAATGACGTACAGACTTGGAATCATCAAAGACAGACATTCTGCCCTGATGAAAACATTTAAACCACTTGCAGCACTGCATGTGACTCTTACAGTCCCCTCCCCGAATGCTTGGCTAAGCATTTGAAATGTCTCTGTGAGAGTTTTGCTAAGTATGTAGCAGAATTTCTCTCTCTCTCTCTCTCTCTCTCTCTCTCTCTCTCTCTCTATCTATCTCACACACACACACACACACACACACACACACAGACATTCTTCAAGCTCCTTCATTGCACTAATCAGAAGAGCAGGCTGTACACGTGCTTACTTTAGTGGCTATGGTTCGCTTGCTACTTGTCCAAGCGACACAAGGCAAATGGCAGGCAGTTTGTTGACTAAACCTGCCACTAGGTGTTCTCTGCTAGTTGGCGCGCTATTTCAAAAGTTCGGTTCCCTTTTGAACACACCTCATATTTAGGGTAGTATTAATGTTCTATGTATTTATGAAAAAAAAGGAAGGTTTTTGGATTCAATGTATTTGCTCTTTCTAGTCCATTCCCAAACAATGGGGCAAATTGATTGTCAGTACCTGTAACTACGACTTTCTTCAAATTTTCTTGCTATGGCTATTTTGTGAGGGAAAGTAATATGTTGCCTGATTCTTCACAGAATGTGAGTCCTCAAAAATTTAATCCTTTAGGCCAGTATCCTTTGCATATACCCTATAAGTGATGGTTAATAGGGCCTGGTAGTTGCAGAATGCAATATTTTATTTAAGTTTCTCTGGTGCAGGAATTATTTGTTGAAAATCAATTAAATTTTACGCCTTATCACCAAAAGACCTTTATTATCTTATAGCATACATATCACTTGATATGGACTTTCAGTTTAGTATATTTTGAAGAAATCTTTAAAATACAATCCTAAGCTGCAATCACTTCCTGGAAGATTTAGCAGTTATATAACAAGACACAGGCCTTCGTCATTTCACTGACTTGATAAACAACAAATGCATTGACTTGATAAACAGTAAACACATTGTGCATTCAAATATTTAGTAGCCCTCTAAATTTTTTTACATACCACTTGTGACATTTTTTCTTTCCATGAGGACTGTTTGTAATTGCTGAATTTTTTGGACTTGTTCACTTCTAACCATAGATTTTAACTGTACATCAAGAACAGATATCTTGACACTTAGCTGAAATGCTTGTATTTTGTCAGGTTACCATTAATGCAGTTGCTCATGGCTTGCACATACACACTCAGGTTCTCAAACTGAGTGGTCAAAAGTAATCCCTCCACGACACAGAAGATCTCTCTTACAGTGTTTTCCAGTCAAGTTGGTAAGATACTCTTACATGTTTTAAAGAAACTTTTGATGAAACCAGCTACAAGTCTTTGGATATTCTCTATCTCCCCTATTAAAACTACATAGTAAGGATCCGAGACTACTCAAGAATGAGTCATCAAATGAGTTTTTTAAGGTTATCTCTTATGGATTACTAAATTTCCTTTGGAATCTTCCAATGAATGTGTCTGTCATATGGCCTTCCTAAAACTAAATGGGAACATACACTTTCTTCCCCCAAATGACTGAGCAGCTGCAAATGTGTTGAAAGATACCACTGGCCAATTTCATTAAAACTAAAAAGTTATTTTATTAAGAGCAATTAACTGACAATTTAAATATTACGAAATAATATGATTCTACTTATTGGGCATACCAGTAATCATACTAAGGAAGGTATTTTCATTACATTATTACACACAAACACAATTGTGTTCTTTTGTTTTAGCAAGATTATAAAGTGCTTCTTCCCAATTAAGAGGAGTAACAAGCTTACAACCTATAATTGGAAATGCTGTTTGTAAGTGTTCCAAACAATGAGGTTACGATAGGAGACAAATACTGAGAGTAAAGAAACTGTCCTAAGATTTATTTAATTTAAAGAATACAATACCTGGTTTTAATTCAACTTCTATTTTGTAGTTTCCACTAAGTAGACCATGAGCTCTGTGTTCATTGTTATAGCAACCTTCCTCATCTGTATAGTTTTGTGGCAAGATTGGTTTCTTCAAGTCACTGTTCTTGATGCTTTCTTGTGGTGCCAATGCAAAGCTAGAATCAGTTTCCTTGTCTTCATTTATAAAAAAATTTTCTGGTTCAGGTAAAATCAATGAGATGCAGTTGTCTAAAGCTGTTATTGTATCGGAGATATCAGTCTTCATATCTGAAACACAAATAAAATTATATAGACAATGAAAGCCCCCACAGTGCAAATTAACAGTAACTTCATGTGATACCTGACAAATCACCAAATTGGGTCCTTGACTCCAGCACTAGAGATAGTGGCCACGTGTGTGTGTGTGTGTGTGTGTGTGTGTGTGTGTGTGTGTGGGGGGGGGGGGGGGGGGGGTGTTTTCCACTTCAGAAGAAGGACTTCGTCCAGAAGCTCAATATTTTAGCAGCCTTTTTCATTGCACCTTCTGCGACTCAACGTCTCCTCTATGTGGTGAGTGGCAATCCATCTTTTCTACATTGTTGTTATTCCATCCGTACTTTCCATTGTTTATCCTTTTAATTATATTTTGTGTGTTCTAGACTCTCTCATTCTTCAATCTTCCTGTACATCCACAGTCCCAAAGTCCATAAGGTCTCTGTATGTGGCAACACCTTAATGAACTCTGATATGTGTTGACCTACAATAAGCATTTCCGGAACTTTGTATGTGTACAAAAGGAAACTTTCTCAGATATCTGTAATTTATGCTTTACTGAAACAAGCACATTTTGACACAAAACAAGTGCTTACCTGTTTAAGATTATACTGAAAAGCTTTCCATATAACCCCTATTTCCAAGATGTGTGTTAAAAAATCCTCCCGAAGGCCCACTCAAACCATTGAAATGTTTCATTTTTATCACCTATAATGGTGTTGCTAAATGTAAGAATAGTTATGGTCCACCCATGCAAGAACGTATATCTTAATGGTTCAACTAGTATGATTCAAGTGGAGCAAAAAGTTGCTCTCTTAGTGCTTGGTGACAGCATTATTCATCCCCTCTGTACGAATATCACCAAGAAGTAAGAGTACAGCTGGTGTAACCCAGCAGCTAACCTGTTATTCTCAGGTTCAACCATTCCACAAGGATGAGTAGCATGGAACATACAAATTACTTTCAGTGTCAATCCATCAATCCATCAAACAGTGACAAATGCTCGTTTTGCTATTATTTCCAGGAACTTCTTCACAAAACTTGAGAGACAATAGTACAACTCTCTACTAACATTTCATTAGTATTTTAAAGTAACGTTAATGTTTATCTTGAACAATGGAAGTAGTTGGCAGGAGGAATGGCACACCCCCAATTTAGTAACAATTAGCCCAATAATGCTGTCTGTCACATTTTCAAATTCTCCACATGCTGGTAACAAGTACCTACGTACATACTGCTATAAATTCTTTTGTCTAATTGAATCTATCTGCTAGCCTTTGACAAATTTAACTGAACATATAAAATGCAGTAACCCAAAACGCACACTTTTGGGTTAACAGTTTCTTCTGCCAACCCTTTCAATTAAGAACAAGCATTTCCAACAACTTTCAGTTGAGGGCAAAACTATGCCAACATCCATGCAATCTTTGTTTTGTTCTGATCCAAGCCCCAACAAAGAAATATGACAGACATGAGACAGTTTTTCAATGTAACAATAAATTTGCTCCTTCAGTAATTATTACCCTCGTCAAAACTGCTGGCTTATGGCTAACAGTAACTGTAACATCAACAAAATGTTCTGTCATTTCACCAGATATAGTTTCAAACACACTTGTTTCTTCTACGCCAAACTGCCGTATGTTTCTGACTTGTCCTCAGGCTGAACATTTAAAGTGTTACTGTTCTTTTGTTCTGATGTAATGTCACATGGCATTCCACAACAAAACAACAGGTGCTAATGGTGTTGCCGCACAAATGCAGAATCGTTCAGATAACCTGTAAATTCTAATTGTCAACTGATTTGATTTTTTCCACAATTTTGTTTTATTTGTAAAACTGAATTTCATGCCTGTAGAGCATCCAAATGGTTTTGATGATTACCCCATTTCTCTCTTTGCTGCAAATATAATTCTAAGGGATATCATCATTTCTATGCACATCATAGTAGTTGACATCCTGCTGCATTATGTATGGTGGTGGCGAGGGGAGTAAAATGAGAAGCTTATGTTGTGGGATGAATAAGTACTAATGACATATGTATGTGTGTGTTACACCTATTCTGTCAGGTCATTAAGTCAGTTTACCTGCCCAAAATAAGCATTGCAGACCATGCGCTGTCACTTTCGTTCACCTTCTTAACATCCACAACACACTTTCCAAATTGTATGTCACTCCTACCCCACCATTGCTACCCAGGGCCCAAGGTCCCTAACCCTATAAATTTCCACATCGTAATACTTGCTCCATGCAGTGACACAATAATAAAAGCAGAGAAAGATGAACATTTTATTATTAAGCACTTATGTTATGCAAATAAGGATTTTCACTGCATGTCAAGGCAATAAATCTTTCTCAGATTACTTGCTGTGCTAATTCGCAGAATGTGCGCAACATTTAAGAGGGTATACACTCGAGGGGACTGTTTACCTTCTGAAGCTAAGCAAACGCATTGGGAACTGACAGGCAAGAAACCCATGAACATTTTATTATTAATAGTGTTGTTAACCACCTGGCATGTGTTTATTGCATGGCTTTCATACAGGGATGACCATTATCAGTCAAAATGACAAATGGATGCAGAAGACCTCCCTGTCTTGGGGACGTTCAGTATATAGTCGCTTAGAGTGCTGTACAGCATAAGTCGTTTGTTCCTCCCACCCAGCACCAGTTTTCCTTGTAGATGGGAACTTGCTCTTCAAGAAATCCTCTCTTTCCATCACTCTTCTCAACTCCTCCATTACACTAACCTGCCACTTTTTTAATATGAAATTCAATAGAATTTTATTCTATTATTCAGTTTCTTAAGCCCCTCCTTTCCGAGAACCAGCAAGGAAAGCAATATTTAAAAGACACTAATCTGAAGGTGTCTTTAAGACTGCAGGTAATAGCTTCCAGGGAACTAGAGGGAGCAAGTAATGTACAGGAAGACAGATTCGAATATATACAAGAAATAATTAGGAAGGTTGTGTTGTTTTCAAATTCCTTACACAGAATGTACATTGGCAGCAGTACAATCAATCTGCAGTTAGCAGCAAATGTTGGTTCTCCAAATTTTCTCAATGATGTTTTGCGAGAAGAATGTCTTATTCCCTTCAGGGCACTCAAGTGCCGATCAAATCTAGCACCTTGATTATGAACTGCTTTGATGACTACCTTCAATCCAACCTTCTAGAGATCATAAACACTCTAGCAGCACTCAAGAATGGGTCACACTAATGTTCTTTACATAGACTCCTTTATAGATGAGCAGCACTTTACTGAAATTCACCCAATAAAATTAAGTTGACTATTCACCTACCCTATTACCTACTACCATTGTTACATGTTCATTCCATTGTATATCAGTTTGTAACATTACATGTAGTTATTTAATCGACGTGACTATGTCAATCAGCACAGCAGTAATAACATGTTTGAATATTCCAGGATTGTTTTTCTCACTCATCTGAATTAACTTACAATTTTCTGCACAGAGCAAGCTGCCACTGAGTAGAAATTCTATCTAAGACATCCCATATCCTTCTACTGTCACTCTACAATGATATTATCCTTTATACCACAGTGTCATTAGCAAATAGTCAAAGATGGCTGCTCGCTCAATCTGTGAGATCATTTATGTATATAGAGAACAAGAGCAGTCCTATCACACTTCCCTGGGACACTCCAGACAATACCCTTGTCTTTGATGCACATTCGATGTTGAGGACAAAGTACTTCTTTCTATTACTTAAAAAGTATTTGAGCCACTCACATATCTGGGAACCTATTCCATATGCTTGGGCCTTTGTTAACAGTCTGCAGTGGTGAAATGTTCATACACTGTCTTCGAATCTAGGAATATGAAATCTGCCTGTTGCCCTTCATCCAATGTTCACTGGGTATCATGTGAGAAAACAGCGAGCTGAGTTTTGTTAGCGTGATGCCTTCTATATTGCTGTGGACTTGTGAACAGAAGCTTTTCTGTCTCAAGGAATTTTATTGTATGTGAGTTTAGAATACCTCAATTATTCTGCAGTTAAACTTAGGACTTCGTCCCGTGCAAGAGATTCATGACAAATGTAGGCCGCTGCCATATAGTGCTCTCTGTCAAACTAAATTGGGTTTCCATCTGGACCTAACTACTCATTTGTTTTCAACTCTTTCAGTTGATTCTCTACGCCAGGGATCCTTGTTATTCTGCCTTCCAGATGGGAGTCTGTGCAACAGTCAAATGACCACGTCTTTATGATCGCACTGCATGAATGATTTCTTAAACTCTACAATTAAGACTATATCTTTCCTTTTGTTATCCTCTATTGCCACACCAAACCAGTTGACTAGCAACTGGATAGAAGCCTTCGACTTGCTTAGTGCTTTTATCTAGCACCAGAACTTGCTCAGGTTTCTGGCAAGATCTATTGCTAAGGTTTGATGGTGGAAGTTATTGTATGCTTCCCACGCAGACCGCTTTATAGATGCATAAATTTCTACAAACTTCTGCCTATCGATAATTCAGCAATTTTTTAATTGACAGTGCAACAATCTCTGTTTTCTCAGCATTTTCAGAAATTTTGTCATTAAAGCTCTCAGCACACACTTGTTCAAAGCTTGGTTTAAATCTCTTTAAACTTTGCCTGTAATTCCTCAAAGTCTATCATACTGGAACTATAAATTGTGTCCATTATGGACAAGAATGATGCTAACAACTATATCTATTCTTTCCAGCATAAATACTCTCCTAGTTTAATTGATGGATTTACTTTTAGTAACCTTCTTCACTAAGGTAACACCATGATCACTAATTTCCATTGTATCTAGGTTATCAAACCAGCTACTCAAGATGGTTTTCAGAAAACCTTAGTATATTAGTGACCTGTCACCTCCACGATTTATAACCTCCTCCAACCAATTCCTTTTTTCTCCCAGGAAAAGTAAGCTGCTAGTGACATATTATACACTTATCAGCCAGAACATTATGACCACTGATCTACTACCGATATAAACCCCTCCATGTGATAGTAGTGACATCTGGCGAGGCACGATTGCTAGTCAGACACACGCACAATGCATATAGTGTCAGTGAGCTTGCTGCTCATGTGCAGAATTGATTTTTATTTACATGTCAAGTTCCGTAAGATGAAATTGAGGAGCAAATCTGCAAGGTCATGGAACATGTCAGTACACGAAATTACAACATAAAAGTAAAAACAGATAAAAATAAAATGTTTATGAACCCAAAAAAAGTCAAGCCATAAGTTTAAGTAAATGCAATCAACATTACAACAAGAGTCAGCTTAATTTTTTCAAGAAACTCCTTAACAGAATAGAAGGAGTGACCCATGAGGAAATTCTTCAGTTTTGATTTGAAAGTGCATGGATTTCTGTTAAGATTTTTGAATTCTAGTGGTAGCTTATTGAAAATAGATGCAGCAGTATATTGTGCACCTTCCTGCACAAGAGTTAAGGAAGTCCGATCCAAATGCAGGTTTGATTTCTGCCAAGTATGAACTGAGTGAAAGCTGCTCATTCTTGGGAATAAGCTAATATTGTTAACAAGAAATGACAGTAAGGAATACATATATTGAGAGGTCAATGTCGAAAATACCCAGATTGGTGAACAGGGGTCGACAAGAGGTTCGTGAACTTACACCATTTATTGCCCAAACCACCCATTTCTGAGCCAAAAATATCATTTTATAATGGGAAGAGTTAGCCAAAGATATAATACCATAGGGCATAAGTGAATGAAAATGAGCAAAGTAGACTAATTTTCGTGTCGAACAATCACTCACTTCAGATACCATGGCAGCATTAAGCCTCTGAACAAGATGCTGAACGTGGGCTTTCCACGACAGTTTACTGTCTATCCGAACACCTAGAAATTTGAACTGTTCAGTTTCACTAATCATATTCCCATTCTGTGAAATTAAAACGTCATGTTTTGTTGAATTGTGTGTTAGAAACTGTAAAAACTGTGTCTTATTGTGATTCAGCAATACTTTACTTTCTACAAGCCATGAACTTAAATCATGAACTGCAGTATTTGAAACCGAGCCATTGCTGCACATAACATCCTTTATTACCAAGCTAGTGTCATCAGCAAATAGAAATATTTTAGAGTTACCTGTAATACTAGATGATGATGATGATGATGATGATGATGATGATGTTTTGGTTTGTGGAGTGCTCAATGGCGTGGTTATCAGCGCCCATACAAATTCCCAAACTTCGCTCAGTCTAATCTCGCCACTTTCATGAATGATGATGAAATGATGAGGACAACACAAAAACCCAGTCATCTCGAGGCAGGTGAAAAACCCTGACTCCTCCAGGAATCGAATCCGCGAGACCACGAGCTGCGGATCATAATACTAGAGGGCATATCATTTATATAAATAAGGAACATGAGTGGCCCCAACATTGATCCCAGGGGCACCCCCCCACTTGACTGTACCCTATCCGCGAGACCACGAGCTGCGGATCATAATACTAGAGGGCATATCATTTATATAAATAAGGAACATGAGTGGCCCCAACATTGATCCCAGGGGCACCCCCCCCACTTGACTGTACCCTACTCAGACCCCACATCACAGCCATTCTCAACACTGTAAATAATGACCTTGTTCTGTCTGTTGTTTAAGTACGAGGTGGACCAATTGTGAGATACTCCCCGTATTCCATAATGGTCCAACTTCTGGAGCAACATTTTGTGATCAACACAATCAAACACCTTAGTTAAATCAAAAAATATGCCTAGCATTCGAAACTGTTTGTTTAACCCATCCAGTACCTCACAGAGAAAAGAGAATATAGCACTTTCAGTAGTTAAATGACTTCTTAAGCTGAACTGTACATTAGATAGCAAATCATGTGATACAAAATGATGAATTATCCTTACACTCACAGCCTTTTCAATAACTTTAGCAAACTCTAATGGCATAGAAATAGGTCTAAAATAGTCTACATTATCCCTTTCTCCCTTTTTATAAAGCGACTTTACTACCGCGCACGTTAATCATTCAGGAAACTGACCATTCCTAAAGGAGAAATTACAAATATGGCTAAATACAGGGCTAACATGTGCAGCATTTCATCATATCCATGAAAGTCCTTGGTCTTCAGTGATTTAATTGTTGACTCAATCTCCCCCTTGTCTGTATCACACAGGAGTATTTCAGACATCAATCTCAAAAAGGCAATTGCCAAGAGAGTTATATGATTCCCTTTTGAAACTAAATTTTTATTTAATTCACCAGCAATACTCAGAAAATGATTGTTAAATACTGTACATATATGTGAATTATCAGAAACAGAAACATTGTTACTATGAACTGACTTTATATTGTCGACCTTGTGCTGCTGACCAGACACTTCCTTCACAACTAACCATAGGTTTTAATTTTATCCTATGGATTAGCTATTCTATTTGCATACCACATACTCTTTGCCTTCCTAATAACCTTTTTAAACACCTTACAGTGCTGTTTGTAATGAGCTACTGTAGCTCGAATATGACTACTTCTAACATTTTTATATAATTCCCACTTTTTTATACATGATATCCTTATCCCACTAGTCAGCGAGTCAGGCTGACTTTTACTGCTAGTACCCCATTTAGAACGTTCTAATGGAAAAAACTCTCAAAGAGCATAAAAAATGTATTGAGGAAAGCATTATATTTGTCATCTATGTTATCAGCACTATAAACATCCTGCCACTCTTGTTCCTTGATGAGTTTTAAAAAACTCTCTATTGCTGTTGGATTAACTTTCCGACATGACATGAAATTATCAGATGGCATTGTTGGTTGGGAAGCCCCTTTTGGGGAGTTTGGCCGCCATATTGCAAGTCCTTTTTAGTTGATGCCACTTCGGAAACTTGCGAGTCAATGATGACGAAAATGGTGATGAAGGACACGCAACACCCAGTCCCCTGCCGGGAATCAAACCTGGGCCCTCTGCGTGGTAGGTGGTAATGCCACCGCTACGCTACAGAAGCAGACAACTTTCTGACATAGTTTGTAATTATAAGTGACATTTGTTTGAGTACAAAAGCCCTTTAGTGTTAAAATTAGTGCATCATGGTCTGAAAGGCCATTTATCCTTTTACTAACTGAATGCTCATCTAGTAAAGAAGACTAAATAAAAACACTGTCTATGGGTGTGCTACTGTTCCCCTGCACCCCAGTTGATAAAACCACAATCTGCATCAGATCATATGAATTTAGGAGATCTACCAATATCCTTTTCCTTGCAAAATCATATACGAAATTAATACTGAAGTCACCACATATAACCAATTTCTGCTACTTCCTATAAAGTGAATGAAGAGTCCTCTTTAGCTTGAGCAGAAATGCCCTGAAGCCAGAGTTAGTGGACCTATAAACAACAATTAGAAGTTTGGTTTCACCAAATTCAACTGCCCCAGCACAACATTCAAAAATCAGTTCAGTGCTGTGCCATGATACATCTATGGACTCAAATGGAATACTGTTTTTTTTACGTACATGGCCACTCCCCCATCCCGCAAGGAAATCCTTGAAAAACAGGCAGCTAATCTGTATCCTGGAAAAGCAAGCTTCTAAACTGTCAATTTCTTTAAGTGGTGCTCCAACAAACCAATAATTTCAGAGTCAACATCTATAAGCAGTTCACTAACTCTATCTCTAACACCTCTTATATTTTGATGAAATATGCTAATTCCTTCTGTACTTACAAACATGACGTCCTCTGAAGGCGAGTCCTTAGTTAGAGTGACTTCCTTTAAGCAGGTATACCTATCAGATGAGTTTGACCAAGGACAGATTGTGATGCCTTCGAGGCGTGGCACGATCATTTCAGAAACCACATCATTTGAGAAACCACACGTATTGTCAGGTATTCGAAGAATGCTGTGGTGAGTGTCTTTGACAGATGGTGAAACCACATCTAGACATAATGGGACTGTGGGGCGACCCCTCATGACTGATGTCAAACGTCACAGGCTGGGCAGACTGGTAAATCAGGACTGATGGCGAACTGTGTAGGAACTAATGTCATACTTTAATGCCGGATGGAATACAAGTGTGTGTGAACACATAGTGCATTGAACACCTCCAACAATGAGTCTTTGCAGCCGACAACTCATACGTGTGCCAATGTTAACACCACAACATCAACACCTACAAATGAAATGGACATGTGATCATCAGCACTGGATACTGGTGCAGTGGCAGAGCAATACAGGGTCTGACGAATCCCAGTACCTTCATATGAATCACAATACCTTCTTCACCATGTTGATGAGAGGGAGCAAATCCATCATCTTCCAGGAGAACAGTTCCTCAACAAATATACTGTGGGACGGAGACGAGCTCCTGGCAGTTCCATTATGCTCTAGGGAACATCCATCGGCATCCATGAGTCCAGTGGAGCTCATGCAAGGCACCACGACAACCAAGAAGCATGGTACATTGGATGCAGACCACATACACCCCTTCACCACGATCATGTTTCCATGTTTCCCAATGGCAGTGGCATTTTTCAACAAGATAATGAGCCATGTCACAAGGCCAGGAGTACGGTGGGAGGGGTTAAAGGAAAACTGGTGAGGTGCAATTTATGTGCTGCTGCCCCCCCCCCCCCCCCAACTTGCCAGATCTGAGCCTGATCAAACACAACTGTGATGTGTCTGAATGTGGCTTCAAAGCTCATGCCCCCCCATGGGAATTAGGTGACTTTGGTGTGCAGATGTGGTGCCAACTCCCTCCTGCCTACCAAGGCCTCACTGCTTCCATATCACGATGCATTGCCGCTGTTATCCATACCTAAGTGTTTCTATCAGCACTACTGGGATTTGCACTTTCTGAACATTAAATACCGGCCAGGCTTTTAGCCTGAGAGCTCCTTAACGTGATTTATAAAAATGCAAATGTACTGTATGTATGTAATTAACAATCATAAGGTCCCATATGATGAATCTGAAATTTTCTAATTCACTATTCAAGTTACTGACCAGTGATGTGTGGAATCCTTTAGAGTGAAAGAACATTAAAAATCTAACAATGGAAAATCCAGTATATTACAAAAAGGATACATCGCTACACACCGTACAGGGAAGACACTCTGAGTCACAGATAGGCACAACAAACAGATGGTGAAACCACATCTAGACATAATGGGACTGTGGGGCGACCCCTCATGACTGATGTCAAACGTCACAGGCTGGGCAGACTGGTAAATCAGGACTGATGGCGAACTGTGTAGGAACTAATGTCATACTTTAATGCCGGATGGAATACAAGTGTGTGTGAACACATAGTGCATTGAACACCTCCAACAATGAGTCTTTGCAGCCGACAACTCATACGTGTGCCAATGTTAACACCACAACATCAACACCTACAAATGAAATGGACATGTGATCATCAGCACTGGATACTGGTGCAGTGGCAGAGCAATACAGGGTCTGACGAATCCCAGTACCTTCATATGAATCACAATACCTTCTTCACCATGTTGATGAGAGGGAGCAAATCCATCATCTTCCAGGAGAACAGTTCCTCAACAAATATACTGTGGGACGGAGACGAGCTCCTGGCAGTTCCATTATGCTCTAGGGAACATCCATCGGCATCCATGAGTCCAGTGGAGCTCATGCAAGGCACCACGACAACCAAGAAGCATGGTACATTGGATGCAGACCACATACACCCCTTCACCACGATCATGTTTCCATGTTTCCCAATGGCAGTGGCATTTTTCAACAAGATAATGAGCCATGTCACAAGGCCAGGAGTACGGTGGGAGGGGTTAAAGGAAAACTGGTGAGGTGCAATTTATGTGCTGCTGCCCCCCCCCCCCCCAACTTGCCAGATCTGAGCCTGATCAAACACAACTGTGATGTGTCTGAATGTGGCTTCAAAGCTCATGCCCCCCCATGGGAATTAGGTGACTTTGGTGTGCAGATGTGGTGCCAACTCCCTCCTGCCTACCAAGGCCTCACTGCTTCCATATCACGATGCATTGCCGCTGTTATCCATACCTAAGTGTTTCTATCAGCACTACTGGGATTTGCACTTTCTGAACATTAAATACCGGCCAGGCTTTTAGCCTGAGAGCTCCTTAACGTGATTTATAAAAATGCAAATGTACTGTATGTATGTAATTAACAATCATAAGGTCCCATATGATGAATCTGAAATTTTCTAATTCACTATTCAAGTTACTGACCAGTGATGTGTGGAATCCTTTAGAGTGAAAGAACATTAAAAATCTAACAATGGAAAATCCAGTATATTACAAAAAGGATACATCGCTACACACCGTACAGGGAAGACACTCTGAGTCACAGATAGGCACAACAAACAGACTGCTATACATTTGAGTTGGTGTCCAAAAGGCTTTCTTCTAAACCGAGGGGGTGGCACAGTGGTTAGCACACTGGACACGTGTTTGGGAGGACGACTGTTCAAACCCACGTCCGGCCATTCTGATTTAGGTTTTCCATGATTTCATTAAATTGCATCAGGCAAATTCTGGGCTCACCACTGATGCGACAGATACAGCTCTAAGCACTAAAATATGTCTACAAATTTAGTATGTTGTGTCGCACCTAATACATTTTACAGTAAGACAATCAGGACAACTGAGAGTCACTATGCAATAACATAGATGATGTTTTGGAGGTATCTATGCAACACAAATTTTCAAATGGAAGATAAAATACGCTGTTAGCACTGACAAAAGTACTCTGACACTGGAGAGGGGCAAAAACCACGATGTCATCAACAGAATACTCAAATAAGTACAAAACAGAAACAATGCCCAAACTTAAACAGATCTGTAACACTAACAGCAATCTTTTTGATAGTTGTATGTGTAATAATCTGCATGATTGATGGAGTTTGCTTTAAAACGTTAGTCAACATGGTTTTTAAATGTTGGTATTGTGACAGAACTACAGGCAATGGGATAACTACAGCCTTTATATTTTCTGAGGACATGCAGCTCTACTGCATGGTTTCTTAGGAAGAAAAATTCGTAGCAAAATAGTCTGCCAGTTGGATCATTGGGTGGTACCACTCAACTGGGTACTGTCATCAGAAGAAGAAGAAGAAGAAGAAAAAAAAATCTGGCATTCTTTGATCGAGTAACACATGAAATGTTAAATCTTTCAATGCTGTAGAAGGATAGAGGATTTGAAAAGAGATATGCCTATGTTAAAACGAGATATAGGGAGAATAATGAAGTGTAGTGGCAGAAAGAAAAGGATTCCTGGTCAAATGAGTGCAAGGCATCAACTCTCAAAATCAAAGAGGGTTAACAACAATATTATGAAAGGGACAGACTGCTACTCATCATAAAGGTGACATTGAGATGCAGACAGGCACAACAAAAAGACTGTTACCTATTGAGCTCTTGTTTAAAGCCTTCTTCAGCAAAGAAAACACACACATGTTCACACAAGCAAGCACACCTCACACAAATATGACCGTTATCTCTGGATGGTTCAACCAGAACTGTTGTATTGAACAAATGCAGCAATTTGGACCAGGGGGGTGATTGCAGTGTTAGAGTGGGAGGAGAGAAGAACACTATCTGGTGGAGCATGCAGGAACTAGACAGTGGCAAAACAAGGCTTGCAGCTGCTGCGTCAGGAAGCTGTGGAGCAGGGAGAGGGATGCAAGTGAAAAAGGAAAGGAGCAAAGATGGGGAAAATTCCAATGGATGTGTTGGCAGAGAGCAGCACACAGGGAGGGTGAGGGGACGTGAATTTGGAGGCGGTGATAGGAAAGAGGGAGTAGAAACTGTTTGGTGTAGAGTTTGGGGACAGTTGGCTACCATAGATTGAGGACAGGATTTGGAAGACCTCTGAAGGCATCAGACAGATACAGATACGTTATGTAACAGTAAGGCGTGTAACTTCCTGAAAGATTAAAACTATGTGCCACATCGAGACTAACTTGGGACAGAGGCCTCGAGTCCCGAGTCTCGGTCTGGCACATAGTTTAAATCTGCCAGGAAGTTTCATATCAGCACACACTCCACAACAGAGTAAGGATATGATCTCCCCAAATGGGGCCTCCCTGCCAACAATGCCATACAATCATTTCCAGTAAGAGAGATATTTTAAAGCTGATTTTAAACTACTAGAATTCCACTAGCAAATGTAAATTCTGACCAAATTTACAGGTTATGAACTACAGATTAAACTTGAGGAAATTGTAGAAAAATGAAAAAAAAAAAATTAAGGAGATGGGACCTGGATAAGCTGAAAGGACCAGGGATGCAAAGTGAACATTACACAACTACTGACTGAAAGAGGGGAAAAGGAACAGAGTAGAAGATGAATGGATAGCTTCAGAGAGATAAAATGATGAAGGTAGCAGAGGAACAGCTAATCAAAAAGACAAAGAGTGAAGAAATCCTTGGATAACAAATGAGATATTGAATTTAACTGACAAAAGGAGATGATACAAAAATGTAGCAAATGAAACAGACAAATGGATCTCTCTCTCTCTCTCTCTCTCTCTCTCTCTCTCTCTCTCTCTCTGATTCCTGTTCAATAAAACTGCAGATGACCTATGAAAGGCTTACTTTTTACACAAAAACTTTAGCATGCTTATGGCCCTTTGTTGAGTTGCAATGCCAAAAAATCTGCATCCTGCACAAGTTTTCAAATAGGAATAGGACAGGACAGTACGGAACCCAATGAAACTATAAACATTAATATGTCCCAAACACATCTCATAAAGTGGTTCATAACAGAGAACTATTTCTTTTCCATATTAACAGTGCACAACAATACTACATTCTTAACATAAAGGGAGAAAAGCTAACAACAATATGACTCCCATATGCATCACATGGCAATATCAAAACGAATCTCTGCTGGAGTGTCCAATTCTCTGCTCTTGCTTCTTCAATGTTACAGATATTACACTATACAAACCAGAGTATTCCTGAGCAACAGCTTTCAGTTTTTTGTTACTTTGAACATTTTTTCGGCGTTCTTCTTCTTCCTGCCGCAACCTTTCTGCATTGCTTTGAGCCTCCAATGTATCAAAATCAACCTGAAACACACAATACATACTAATCTCCAGACAATATATCATTTTAATAGTGTATGATGTGAAAAGTCCTGGCAAGATCCATTCCAGTCTTCTAAATTAAAGACACCATTCTACTACAGCAAACCATAAATTTGTCATCAGCAAAACATAAAGACTATGAATGTATTCTCCAGATTACAAATTTATAACAACAGAACCATGGACTATGCTGAGCATAGGTTCACTATGCTTTTAGCTATTAAATGGAACACTAATTTACCTTCTTACAATTTTTTAAGAAATTGAATCCAAGCTGCAACTTCTTGTAACCACTCCCAAATTCCTTGTTCCATTGTTGGATTGTTCTCAATGCAAAAAGCTTTAAATCTTTGGCTACAGTTTTTGGCATTGGCAAAGGCTTGTCAGGATTTGTTTCAGCGGCAAGCTCCAAGACCCGCTGCATTTCTGACACAAGCAGTTCCCGAAAGCAGTGAGACCTCCTTAAAGAAGGAGATAAAAATATGATGACAATTTTCACTTTAAAATATCACAGAGCAATAAATATAACTACTGATTTGTCAACTTTAGACAGATTCTGCAACAGTGAGGTATGCTTTGTAACATTATTTGAGAGAGAGGAAAATATAGATGGACAGACATATAGAGCACAATAAACCGAGTTGCTTACCTGAAAAGTACATCACAAATTTGGAATGCACTAAACCGAACCTCTGAATGCTGCTTCTCAAGCTGGCACAACAGTAAATGATATGTATGTTTCACATAGCCATTTGACAACCTGAATAACAGAAAAAGCAAATAAAGAATGTAATCATTTCAGGGATTTGAATACAACCTTAATTTCAGGGATGACAGCATACCCAAAAACATGACTTGTAGTGGCTGGCTACAGTGTTTTGAAAGAGAGAGAGAGAGAGAGAGAGAGAGAGAGAGAGAGAGAGAGAGAGAGAAGGGGTATTTTTGTTTACTACCTTTACTTCACCAAAGACACTAAAAAAGTAGGAAGTTAAACATTCACTTCCTTCTCATTTTTATGTCCATAAGTGCTGCATCAGTAAGTCATTGAAACTTCCTGGCAGATTAAAACTGTGTGCCGGACCGAGACTCGAACTCGGGACCTTTGACGTTCGCGGGCAAGTGCTCTACCAAGTGAGTTACCCAGCACAACTCACGCCCCATCCTCACCGCTTTAATTCCGCCAGTACCTCGTCTCCTACCTTCCAAACTTCACAGAAGGTTTCGCAGGAGAGTTTCTGTGAAGTTTCGAAGGTAGGAAACGAGATACTGGCGGAATTAAAGCTGTGACGATGGGGCGTGAGTCATGCTTGGGTAACTCCATTGGTAGAGCACTTACCCGCAAAAGGCAAAGGTCCTGAGTTCGAGTCTCAGTCCGGCACACAGTTTTAATCTGCTAATCTGCCAGGAAGTTTCATATCAGCACACACTCCGCTGTAGAGTGAAAATTTCATTCTAGTTACCATGTTCCACACTAGGGACCTAGATTCCTGTTTTCTGTCCTCTCTCTCCCCCCCCCCCCCCTCTCCCTCTTTCTCCCCCCCCCCCTCTCCCTCTTTCTCCCCCCCCCCCTCTCCCTCTTTCTCCCAACCCCCCCCTCGGAAGTCAAAATACAGTAAGTGATCAAAAGTACCCGGACACCCCCAAAAACATAAGTTTTTCACAATATTAGGTCCATTTTGTTGCCACCTTCTGTCAGGTACTCCATACCAGCGGCCTCAGTAGTCATTAGACATAGTGAGAGAGCAGAATCGGGCGTTCCGCGGAACTCACGGACTTCAAACGTGGTCAGGGGATTGGGTGTCATTTATGTCATATGTCTGTACGTGAGATTTCCACACTCCTAAACATCCCTACATCCACTGTTTCCAATGTGATAGTGAGGTGGAAACGTGAAGGGACTTGTACAGCACAAAAGCGTAAAGGCCAATCTTGTCTGTTGACTAACAGAGACCGCTGACAATTGAAGAGGGTCGTAATGTGTAATAGGCAGACATCTATTCAGACCATCACACAGGAATTCCAAACTGCATCAGGATCCATTGCAAGTACTATGACAGTTAGGTGGGAGGTGGAAAACTTTGATTTCATGGTCGAGTGGCAGCTCATAAGCCACACATCACACTAGTAAATACCAAACAATGCCTTGCTTGGTGTATGGAGCGTAAACATTGGACGATTGAACAGTGGAAAAACATTATGTGGTGTGACGAATTGCGGTACACAATGTGGTGATCCGATGGCAGGCTGTGGGTATGGCGAATGCCCAGTGAACATCATCTGCCAGCGTGTGCAGTGCCAAGAGTCAAATTCGGAGGCAGTGGTATTATGGTGTAGTCAAGTTTTTCATGAGGAGGCTTGCACCCCTTGTTGTTTTGCATGGCACTACCACAGTAGAGCCCTACATTGATCTTGAGCACTTTCTTGCTTCCCAATGCTGAAGAGCAATTTGGGGGTGGCGATAGCATCTTTCAACACGATCGAGCACCTGTTCATAATGTACGGCCTGTGGCAGAGTGGTTACACAACAATAACATCCCTGTAATGGATTACACTGCACAGAGTCCTGACCTGAATCCTATTTGACTCGTTCCACATCATTACGAAATATCGTATTCATGATCCATGGAACTAGTATTAATCTAATCTAATCTAATCTCTGGGATGTTTTGGAATGTCGACTTCGTGCTAGGCCTCACCGACCAACATCGATACCTCTCCTCAGTGCAGCACTCCGTGAAGAATGGGCTGCCATTCCCCAAGAAACCTTCCAGCACCTGACTGAATGTATGCCTGTGAGAGTGGAAGCTGTCATCAAGGCTAAGGGTGGGCCAACACCATACTGAATTCCAGCATTACCAATGGAGGGCACCACAAACTATTAAGTCATTTTTCAGCCAGGTGTCCGGATTCTTTTGATCACATAGTGTACACTACCACACTACCTGATCAAACAAATGTGGACACCTATTCGGTGGGCTGGTGGGTATTAAAATGGGGTGTGTCCACTTTAAGCCTTTATGATGGCTTGAAATCTGGTGGGGACACTTCCAATGAGGTGTCAGAACATCTGGAGGAATGGCAGCCCGTTCTTCCTCAAAAGCTGATATCCAGAGAAGGTAGTGATATTGGACAATGGGGTATAGGGGTGTGAAGTCAACATTCTAACTCATCCCAAAGGCATTCCATTGGCTTCAGGTCAGGACTTTGCGTAGACCAGATCATTTCAGAAACATTATTGTACACAAACCATTGGCTCACAGCTACTGCCTTAAGAAAGGATTCATTGTCATGCTGATACCAACAATCATTTGTGAATTGTTCCTTCACTGTACACAGTACACAATGATGTAAAATGTGTTCACATCCTTCAATGCTGTAAAATGTGTTCACATCCTTCTACATTTAGCATTTTCTTAACCACGAAAAGGGGACCACACCCTAACCGCAGGAAACAATCCCATAACATAACACCACCTCCTCCATACTTCACTGTTGTCATTACACATGATAGCAGGTAATACTCTACAGGCATTCGTCAAACCCAAACCCTTTCACTGGTTCACCACACAATACAGTACAATTCATTACTTCATATCACTCATTTCCAGTCATCCATTGACAAGTAGCATCACTCTTTACACTACCTGTAGGGTCACTTAACACTGACTAAGCGTTGATTAACACTGACTACAGATATGTGCGGCTTATGAAGAGCTGCTTGACTACTGTACCCTATTCTTTCTAACTCTCTGCATAGTCGTCGTGCTAGCTGGACTGCTGGTAACGTCTTGGAACTCACAAGTGATTCTTTCTGCTGATTTCATACAATTTTTTTACAACTGCCTCCGAAGATGACACAATCATTTAGTCCAGTTACCACGCATCAGACAGCAGGCTTGGGATGGACACTGACTGTAGTTAAGTGCCAATCTGAGACATAATGCTGTCTTCAAGCTACAACACACAAAATTGTTAAACTAACATTTTCTTTTATAATTTCATATAGCACTTAATGGAAACGATTCGCTTAATGGATATGATTAAGTAGGTAAAAGGCTATACAGCATAAAAGAGCTCTGCTGATCAAGCCATTTGATGAGGTGTTATCCATAAAGTCATGAGATGAGGGGGGACTTCTACTGACTACCTGCCCATATATAATATTTTGAAAAGAATCGATTAAGTAATTGAAAGGCCGGGTAAAAGAAGGTGAACAGTGATGAGTGTGAAAAATTTGTTACTTGTTGATTTGTACTGGGTTCCTGCCCATTACTTCACTGGGGTAATGTGCAGAAACAAATTACCGTATTCAGCAGGTTAGAAGAGAGAGCCTGAACTTCACTGGTATAATGTCACATCAAACCAAAACTAGGTGGATGCTACATAATTCTAGCAGTGGTTGGTGAATCAGGCTCTAATAACAGAAGATAATGATAATTTAGAAATGTTTTTAGTGCTGCTGTTAAAACACAATAGAGCACCAACTGAAATGATTAGCCGGCCGCAGTGGCCGAGCGGTTCTAGGCGCTCAGTCCGGAACCGCACGACTGCTACGGTCGCAGGTTCGAATCCTGCCTCGGGCATGGATGTGTGCGATGTCCTTAGGTTAGTTAGGTATAACTAGTTCTAATTTCTAGGGGACTAATTACCTCAGAAGTTGAGTCCCATAGTGCTCAGAGCCATTTGAACCTTTTTTTTTTTTTTTAATGATTAACTAAGTTAGTACCTCTCCAATGATTACATGAAAATCTCTGCCCACATTCTGTGCCAAAGATGGAATAAGTAAAGGGGAGTGTGGGGAATTCTTCTTTCTTATATTGCACTGTACTTCTGAATATATCACTTACTAACAAACTGCAATGGATTGTTGCCAACAAATTTCATTAGTGAATAAATGTGTGAGGCAGTGGATAATATTCCTAATTGCTTAAATAGGTGTCTATGGGATGGATTTGTGTAAAGCCCATACCTAGTTCTAATTACTTTCTTTCGTGCAATGAAACTTTTTACTCAAGTGAGATGCTACCCCAGCATAATATTCCGTAGGGCAGAAATACATGAAAATATGTTAATTTACTTATTTCGATGTCCCAAAGTTGGCAATTATTCTGGTGGCAAAAGTGTTTAAGCCTCAACATATTAGCAGGCCTGCTATATGGTTTTTCTCAACTAAGTTTTCATGCATATACATAATGCTTATACAATAGCAGAAAGAATTCTGCCTCCTGAATCGAATGAAATGGTACTTCATTTCCAAAGGGTGAAAACAGTAACAGGCCAATGGCTGAACCTTGTAGAACACTCCCTGTGATTTCTTCCCATGCAAACAATATGGGTCCGCTTTTTGTGTTAATCATTCTAATGTAACTTTCTGCATACTGTTTCTTAAATAGAAACTAAACCAGGAAGATGATGAATCATGCATCCCAGAAAAACTTAACTTCTCTATTAGAATATTATGTTCAACACAATCCAAGGCTTTCAATAAGTCACAAATCCCAACTGGTGATATTTTGTCACTTAAAAACCATATTATGTGTTCAGTGAATGTACAAATAACTGCCTCATTAGACCAGTTATTTTTAAATTCAAACTGTGATTAACTCAAGTATGCCATTACTACACATGGACGAAAGCTTTGAGTATATTCCATTCACAAAACCTTTTGAAACTTTTGTAAGGAGTGATACTGGTCAGTAGTTACCATTACCTTTGGAGTCATCCCTCTTATAGAAAACCTACCAATGACACATTTTAATCTGTCTTACAAAATATTCTCAGTTTATGATGTATTAAATATGTGACAAAGGAACATTACGTATTAAAAGGCCTCACTTTTTTGTGTCATGTTGGGGATATTAGATTAGCTCATATGAATCTCAACTTTTGATGGTCATGATGTTTTTCTTTACTTTGAATGGGGATGTGTGAGGTCTTGCCTCTTCAGTACAGAGCTACTGTTTGCTTTCTCTTCTCAATTTCTTGAACTAATTTTCTTAAGGAACTTTTAAAAAGTAATTATTAAAGATATCTGAGTCATGTGAACTGTCTTTTACAATGTTACCATTCTCTTAAATACTAACACCATCATCTTCTATGGCTTTTTCCCTATTTCTCTTTTAACAATATTCCACACTGATTTGTTGTTATTGTCTGGTAGTTTGTGCACATTCTTTGATTTTTTTTTATAGCGTTTCTTACGATTTTACATTACTGTTTACAACATGAAAATGCTTCTGGCTCTTTTTTAACAACCCCTTTTATTCTGAGGATGCTCTGATACATGCAGGAATCCAATGTTGTTAATTGCTTGATCAAAATGGAAACAAATTTATTCATAACTAAATTATTCAATTAATATATTTCAGTCTTTCTCCAAATACAATTATGCTTTGTAACACAAGAAAATGTCCACCACAATCTGACAACCCATTTACTGCAAGATAGGCATAGGTCTATTTACCTTTTGCTAGTTGTATGAACTCAACATCTACCAGGACACTACCTCTGGAGCTATTCGAATAGGAAAACTTATGTCTATTACTAAATTCTAAGCAAGTAAAAGCATGTCTAGATCAATTTTCCTGTCAGATTCCTTTAAGAAATATACAGTAAAGATAATCACAAATTAATACTACCTTCTTTCTGTCCAACAGATAGCACACTGAGGCATCAAAATGTCTCATAAAAATTTGCCAGTTACCTGGGGTGAGGGGGTCCAATACACCATATCAATAACAGATATTTCAACATCCAATGTTAAATCACAAGCATCTGCTATTGTATCTCAATCTACATTGATATCATTATTTTCCACAAATTACTATTTAATTTATTGTCCTAATAAATGTGATGACTTCTCCTCAATCAATATTCGATTTACAAGAGCAGGTAGCCAATTTATAAGCACTTCCTAAAAATTTTCTACCTCTGTGTTGTACAGTACTCAGACAAATGAATGAAATCAATTCCTTTACATTACTGAGGCCTTTCAAATAAACTGCCAACTCACTTTGTATGTTACTCTGTGGGAATAACTGATTCAGCAATCGATTGTAGGATGTCTCACCTTTGTTGGTTTGTTGTTGCTTTAGAATGCAAAACAGCTGAGGCCATTCGCTCCCATGTCATAACTTCAAATGGTCAATTCCCAAATGAATTTGATGTCAATAATATTCGGAGCCTACTCGACTGGAGTAGAGGGGATAGCTAAACAAGATCACTTCCCATATGAGGAGGTTACTCAAATGGTTGAAAATTAAATTTTCTTTGCCATATTACGAGGTTCATTCAAGTTCTAAGGCCTCCGATTTTTTTCTCCGGACTGGAAAGAGATAGAAACATGTGCATTGTTTTAAAATGAGGCCGCGTTCATTGTCAATACGTCCCAGAGATGGCAGCACCGTACGGCAGATGGAATTTTACCGCCAGCGGCGAGAATGAGAACTGCTTTAAATACTTAAAATGGCGACGTTTTCCTTACTTGAACAGCGTGCAATCATTTGTTTTCTGAATTTGCGTGGTGTGAAACCAATTGAAATTCATCGACAGTTGAAGGAGACATGTGGTGATGGAGTTATGGATGTGTCGAAAGTGCGTTCGAGGGTGCGACTGTTTAATGGAGGCAGAACAGCGTGTGACAACAAACCGAAATAACCTTGGGCTCGCACAAGCCAGTCTGGCGACATAATCGAGAAAGTGGAGAGAATTGTTTTGGGGGATCGGCTCCAGAGTTGGCATTTCTGTGGGTTCTGTGCACACAATCCTGCATGACGACCTGAAAATGTGAAAAGTGTCATCCAGGTGGGTGCCATGAATGCTGACGGACGGCCACATGGCTGCCCGTGTGGCATGTTGCCAAGCAATGTTGACGCGCAACGACAGCATGAATGGGACTTTCTTTTTGTCGGTTGTGAGAATGGATAAGACGTGGATGCCATTTTTCAATCCAGAAACAAAGCGCTAGTCAGCTCAATGGAAGCATACAGATTCACCGCCACCAAAAAAATTTCGGGTAACCGCCATGTTCTGGGACAGCGAGGGCGTAATCCTTACCCATTGTGTTCCAAAGGGCACTACGGTAACAGGTGCATCCTACGAAAATGTTTTGAAGAACAAATTCCTTCCTGCACTGCAACAAAAACATCTGGGAAGGACTGCGCGTGTGCTGTTTCACCAAGACAATGCACCCGCACATCGAGCTAACGTTACGCAACAGTTTCTTCGTGATAACAACTTTGAAGTGATTCCTCATGCTCCCTACTCACCTGACCTGGCTCCTAGTGACTTTTGGCTTTTTCCAACAATGAAAGACACACTCCGTGGCCGCACATTCACCAGCCGTGCTGCTATTGCCTCAGCGATTTTCCAGTGGTCAAAACAGACTCCTAAAGAAGCCTTCGCCGCTGCCATGGAATCATGGCGTCAGCGTTGTGAAAAATGTGTATGTCTGCAGGGCGATTACATCGAGAAGTAACACCAGTTTCATCGATTTCGGGTGAGTAGTTAATTAGAAAAAAAAATCGGAGGCCTTAGAACTTGAATGCACCTCGTACTACGATGAATAAAAATTAAAACATGATCTACAGCTAATGCTGTATCTGCGAGAAATCTGATAATTCAGATGGCAAACATACATTAAAATATAAATGGTTATAAAATAGGCATTGGGTCAGAAAATAGGGGACTGTCAAAGGTTGGTTGCTGTACACACAGAGTGGTGCAGAGTCTCCACTTAACAAATGGCGTAGACTGAAATGACAAGTGCCCAATATGCAGCCTAGCTAAAAGTATCTCCTCACAACAAAAGAGGCGAAGAGGAAGTCATCCGAGCTGTTGGGAGCTGTTTAATTTCCCATGCAGCAAAACACCGTGTGTGACACCCACGAATTTCACGGTTTCAACAAACAGCACCAAGATTCAAGGGCAGTGGGAAAAACTCCTTATACTGTCACCAGGAGTTCAGACAGAGTTTTTCTAGTGAAAAGTGGAAGCCATTGTTGACGGTCCACGAGTACAGATAGTGAATACATAGCTAAAGTCATTGCTCAAGTAAACATGTCCACTGAGAGCTGCAGTAGATAGCAAAGATATCAACAAAAAGAGCACCTGAGATGCCTGGGGGGAAACAGTCCACGATAGGGTTAATTGCTAAGGCAAAGAGGGCTATGCTAAGCACAGAGCCCTGAGGCACCTCATTCTCCCGGATAAAAGCGTTCGACAAAGTGGAACCCACATGTACCTTGAAAACCTAATCTTTTAAAAACTCCTGAATAAAATAGGGGGGCAGGTGCCCTCAGAAGACCCATGTGAGCATTGTATGGAAGATGTCCGTCCTCAAGCAGGTATTGTAAGCCTTTTCCAAATCGAAAAACACAGCTACAATCTGGCATTTCCACAGAAAATTGTTCATAATATGGATTGACAGGGTGATGAGATGATCAAGCACAGAGCAGTGCTTCTGAAATCCACACTGTGCATTTGTTAGCAAATTCCAAGACTCAAGCCACCACACCAGCCAACCATTGATCATCTACATATACTTGGACACTCTGCAAATCACATTTAAGTGCCTGGCAGTGGGTTCAACGAGCCACCTTCACAATTCTCTATTATTCCAGTCTCCTATAGCTCGCGGAAAGAATGAACACCTTTCTTTTGGTATGAGATCTGATTTCCCTTATTTTATCGTGGTGATCGTTCCTACCTACGTAGCTCAGTCTCAACAAAATATTTTCACATTCAGAGGAGAAAGTTGGTGATTGGAATTTCATGAGAAGATTCCGTCGCAACGAAAAACGCCTTCTTTTAATGGTTTCCAGCCCAAATTCGGTATCATTTCTGTGACACTCTCTCCCATATTTCACGATAATACAAAACGTGCTGCCTTTCTTTGAACTTTTTCGATGTACTCCATCAGTCCTACCTGGTAAGGATCCCACACCGCGCAGCAGTATTCTAAAAGAGGATGGACAAGTGTAGTGTAGGCAGTCTCCTTAGTAGGTCTATTACATTTTCTAAGTGTCCTGCCAATAAAACGCAGTCTTTGGTTAGCCTTCCCCACAACATTTTCTATGTGATCCTTCCAATTTAAGTTGTTCCTAATTGTAATACCCAGGTATTTAGTTGACTTTACGGCTTTTAGATTAGACTGATTTATAGTGTAACCGAAGTGTAACGACTCCCTTTTAGCACTCATGTGGATGACCTCACACTTTTCGTTATTTAGAGTCAACTGCCACTTTTCGCACCATTCGGATATCTTTTCTAAATTGTTTTGCAGTTTGTTTTGATCTTCTGATGACTTTATTAGTTGATAAACGACAAAATCATCTGCAAACAACCAAAGACGGCTGCTCAGATTGTCTCCAAAATCTGTTTACCGGTACCGTTTATAGATAAGGAAAAGCAAAGGGGATATAACATTACCTTGGGGAACACCAGAAATCACTTCTGTTTTACTTGATGACTTTCCGTCAATTACTATGAAGTGTGACCTCTCTGACAGGAAATCACAAATCCAGTCACATAACTGAGACGATATTCCATAAGCACGCAATTTCACTACAAGCCACTTGTGTGGTACAGTGTCAAAAGCCTTCCAGAAATACGGAATCAATCTGAAATCCCTTGTCAATAGCACTCAACACTTCATGTGAATAAAGAGCTAGTTGTGTTTCACAGGAATGATGTTTTATAAATCCATGTTGACTGTGTCAACAGACCGTTTTCATCGAGGTAATTCATAATGTTCGAATATAATATATGTTCTAAAATCCTGCTGCATATCGACGTTAACAATATGGGCCTGTAATTTAGTGGATTACTCCTACTACCTTTCTTGAATATTGGTGTGACCTGTGCAACTTTTCAGTCTTTGGGTACAGATCTTTCGTCGAACGAACAGTTGTATATGACTGTTAAGTATGGAGCTAATTCATCAGCATACTCCGAAAGGAACCTAATTGTTATACAGTCTGGACCAGAAGACTTGCTTTTATTAAGCATTTTGAGTTGCTTCACTACTCCGAGGATATTTACTTCTACGTTACTCATGTTGGCAGCTGTTCTCGATTCGAATTCTGGAATATTTACTTCGTCTGCTTTTGTGAAGGCATTTCGGAAGGCTGTGTTTAGTAACTCTGCTTTGGCAGCACTGTCTTCGATAGTATCTCCATTGTTATCATGCAGAGAAGGCACTGATTGTTTCTTGCCGCTAACATACTTCACATACGACCAGAATCTCTTTGGATTTTCTGCCAGGTTTCGAGACAAAGTTTCGTTGTGGAAACTATTATAACCATCTCGCATTGAAGTCCGCGCTAAATTTCGAGCTTTTGTAAAAGATCGCCAATCTTGGGGATTTTGCATCTGTTTAAATTTGGCATGTTTGTTTCATTGTTTCTGCAACAGTGTTCTAACCAGTTTTGGGTACCAAGGAGGAGCAGCTCCAGCGTTTGTTAATTTATTTGGTATAAATCTCTCAATTTCTGCCAATACTATCTCTTTGAATTTAAGCCACATCTGGTCTACACTTATATTATTAATGTGGAATGAGTGGAGATTGTCTCTTAGGAAGGCGTCAAGTGAATTTTTATCTGTTTTTTTGAACAGGTATATTTTTCGCTTATTTTTCGAGGATTTCGGGATTACAATATTCAATCTCGCTATGACAACTCTTGTGTTCACTAATCCCTGAATCGGTTTTGATGCTCGTTATTAACTCAGGGTTATTTGTTGCTGAGAGGTCAAATGTGTTTTCACAACTGTTTACTATTCGCGTGGGCTCATGAACTAACTGCTCGAAATAATTTTCAGTGAATGCGTTTTGCACAATTTCTGATGATATTTTATGCGTACCTCAGGAAATAAACATGTATATTCACCAACATACCGAGGGAAAATTAAAGTCACCACCAACTATTATTGTACAAGTCGGGTAAGTGTTTGAAATCAAACTCAAGTTTTCTTTGAACCTTTCAGCAACTGTATCATCTGAACTGGGAGGTCAATAAAAGGATCCAATTATTATTTTATTTCAGTTGCCAACAATGACCTCTGCCCATTCTAACTCACAGGAGTATCTACTTCAATTTCGCGACAAGATAAACTACTTCTGACAGCAACAAACAAGCCACCGCCAACCATGTTTAGCCTATCCTTTCGGAACACCGTTAGGATCTTCGCAAAAATTTCAGCTGACCTTATATCCGGCTTTAGCCAGCTTTCAGTGCCTATAACAATTTGAGCATCAGTGCGTTCCATCATCTTGCAGACACTGCTGGTGAGGGAAATTGAGTGGTAGCTGAATGCAACATGTTTGTCCTTATCAGCCTTGGGTATGGGCAATACAGTGGCTTCACACTAATGTCTGGGAAATGCCATCTGTCCAGATGCGATTATACGTAGGAAGGAGAAATTACTTGCTGTCAAGAGAGAGATGCTGCACCATCTAAATGTCTATTGTCTGATCCTGGAGAGGATGATCGTGATGAGGTGAGAAGCATGTTCGAGCTCCTTCAAAGTAAAAAAAGTATTGTACCATCCTCGATTCTGTGCCTCTTTCATCACTTGTTTCCAAAGTAAGAAGGTGGGATGGTAATGGGCGGGGCTCGAGATCTCTGCAAAGTATTGACCCACAGTGTTGGGAATATCAATAGGGCCCACAATGGCATCATTCGCTATACTCACGGCAGGAACTGGGAGAGACACCTCGATTCCAGAAATACGATCTAGGTTAACCCTAACAACAGAAGAGGGAGTAAAACTGTTAAAAGAAGTAGTAAAAGAGCTCTAACTAGCTTTTTTGCTATCTCTGATAATGCAATGGCACTTTACATGTAATTGTTTATAACTAACACAGTTCTCCTTTGTGGGATGGCATTGAAAGACACAGAGAGCACATCTCTGCACAAGAACCACAGCGTGGAATTCCTCAGTCCACCAGAGGACTGATACACGTTAAAGCAGGGTAGAGGTTCGAGGGATGGAATAATCTGCAGCGGTAAGGATAGCTTTCAGAAGGTACTCTACCCGATCATCACTGCTGTGGAAATGTTGTCTGTTTAAGGTTGCCAGTGATGAGTAGTGCCTCCAGTCAGCTTTGTAAAGCTGCCAGTTGGTCTTGACACACACACACACACACACACACACACACACACACACACACACACACACACACACACACACACACACACACACACACGGGGCAAGAGTTAGTAGGTGAACTATGAACAGAAAATGGTCACTTTAGTATATGTCAGAGAGACGAACCACTCTAGATGGTGGGCAAACTGCACATTAAAGAACGAGACATCCAGGTGTGAGAACATTACATGTAGAATCTAAAAGAAATATTGGTTCCCCGGTGTTGACAGAAATGAGAGCAAGCTAGTAGAGAATATCTGCCAGGAGAGTGTTTCTCAGGCAGGTCCTCAGAGAGCCCCAAATGGGACAGTGGGCACTAAAGTTGGCAAGTAGCAAAAAGGATTGAGGGAGCTGAGCGGTAGGCTACAGTATGTCTGCCCTGGTGAGATGAGATGACAGGGGTATGTAGATATTACAAAGCGAAAAGTTATAACTGGGGAGAGAAAGATAGACAGCAACAGCTTGTAGGTGGGTATTCAATGAAATGGTTTGGCTATGGATGCTGTTCCAAATGAGCGTCATAACTCTCCCTGAGCTGGAGTTCCTTCCTCGGAAGGAAGTTTGAAACGTACTGGAGTGAAATGTAAAAGGTCAAAGTGGTCCTGAGGGCGTAATTTCATTTCTCGGAGGCATAAGACAACTGGGCATTGCGATCCCATTAGCAACTGTAAGTCTGCCCCATTGATCTGATGCCACGAATGTTCCATTGGAGAAAAGCCACATTAGATGATAAGGAGATATTCCTCTTATAAGAGGCAATTACTATGGTGGCTGGTGGCTGCTGAGTGCCAGATTTCGGCTGAGTACTACTACAGGGTACTGAGGTTGGAGGATCCTGTTCCATTATTTCTTCAAATGTGCCAGTAACCTCCCTGGGTCAATCAGCTGACTCCAAGGTGGAGAATCAGTGGGTGATTCACACTGATGAAATGGAGGCAGCCGGACTGAGGTGTCAGGTGGTGTCACTGTTGTAGAGGATCTCCGAGTTGGAGAAGGGGAAGAACGTTTGTCTCTGGTCGACTTCTTAGCACCTTTGCATTTGTCAGGTGTGGACCCAGATGTTTGCTGACTTAAGGTGTGCAAGAAGTCATCTCTGGAGAATTCCTTTTTAAATTGCCATTGTCGGTGTGGGCGAATGGTTTTTGCTGTTATGAGCAACTGTAGTGGGTGGAGATGAGGATGTCACTGCAGCACTGCATAACTTCACAACCATGGCACTGAACTGGAGGTTGCAGGTCTACATGGCCATATCTTTTATAGGTCGTGACATAGCGACAATGGTACTGTAACTGCCAGTTATTGCTATGTAAGAATTTCGCCTAGCTAACATTTTGCGAGCAATATTGAGGGGGTACCTTTTCCTTCACCCAGATCTCCCGACTGGCTAGCTCATCAAGGTACACAGGGCAGTCACAGGTTGAAGTGATATGGTTGCCAGTGCATCCGACACAGCAGGGAGGAGGTGGGCAATCTCCCTCGTGCACATCCTTGTCACAAGTTACACATCTGGCGGTGTTTTTCCAGGACATGTGGTTACGGTTATAATGCTGACATTGATAGCAATGCACTGGGTCTGGTATGAAGGGTCTGACATTGATAACTTCATAGCCTGCCTCGATTATCGACAGGAGCTTCAGTTGATCAAACATAACAAAAGAGGTACGGGTAGCCAGTAACTTTGCATCAACCCTCTTCAAAATCTGATGGACTGTGGTTATGCCCTGATAAGATGGATAATGTTGCATATCTTCTTCAGTCGTACTATCGAGCAGACGAGTGTATATGACACCACATGAAGAAGTCAGTGTTTGACGAGCCTCTACACGAACTGGGTATCCATGGAGGAGTGTAGCTTAAAGCAGTTTTTGGGCTTGAAAGGCACTGTCTGTCTCAAAAAGCAAAGGTCCACTGTGTAAGCAAATGCAGGACTTTAGTGAGCCTGCAATTGTACCCATACCTTTCAGAATGATGAAAGGGTTCACTGTAGGAAAGTTCTTGTCTCCTCCTGTGCATGATACTATGAGGTAGCGGGGTGCAACTGGAAGATTCGTCATTTCTTTGAGCTCATTCCATTTCTGTTTATTAGACAGAGGTTGCCTTGGTGGAGCTATTGTACTCATTGTGGGTGAATCCCTCATGATTGCCAACATCTACAATGGCGTGCTCCTTCCTTCTGAGCGACCCCCACAAATGGTAGCACACCCGCCGTAGGTGATTTTTCACAACTCAGGTCATACCTTCTGAACTCCACACAGAGGGACCAATTAGCAGTAGAGAAGGTGCCAGTTCAGACAATCACCCCTCCACAGGACTGGCCTTTACGGCGGGTGTTACGCATTACTCAGTCACTCTTTATCTGTCAAATGCATGAGCTGGCCTTCAGGCACACACAGGCTGGAAGAAAGGCAAAAAGGGGGGCCTTAAATGCCGAAGCACAGGAAGGACAGGAGAAGTCGGAACAAGAAATGAGGAAAAGACAAAACAAAATCCACCCAAGTCTTCTAATTCTTTCACACATTTCAATGTCCCAACTGTACACAACACTTGGTCCCCAAGGGAAGGCCAACCATTATTATATATAAAATGGTATACTACTCCATCAAAAAAAGTACTGGATGACAACTGATGTATTTGTGTATTGTCACAGTCGTTTTTACAATCTGATCTGGTGCACCCACAACACATGAGGGCACTTTGGAATTTAAAAGTGCACCAGGAAAATTTCCAATTACTGTTATTACCCTAACCTCAAAAAGAGGGTGTGTAATTTGGTAAGGAAATGTGTTACCTGTCATAAGGCCAAACGTACAAATGTATCCACGAAAACTGAACTCCGTCCAACAAAACCCGTGAAACCATTAGAATCAACATCATCAATAGACATCTGTGGGCCACTCCCGGCCACTCGCTAGGGTGTAAAGCACTTAACATGTGGTGATCTCCAACTACTTAAAATTATTTACAAGTAAAACTACCACTTCCACCCTGATTATCAGGAGAATAATGACTGATTATATAGCAAATAATGGAAAACCAGAGGCTTGCCATCTGATAACGCATCACATTTTGTCAGCACAAAATGGAAGCAATTTGTACAAGAGATAACTCAGGTATTGACCTCTTGTTTCCACCCATAAAGTAGCCCAGTTGAAAGGATGTTCAAGTAGCTTAATAAATTCATCAGAATTTATGCTCACAGGCAACATACAAAATGGGTCAAGTATGTTCAGCCGTTTGAAGAAATGTTTAATAATTTAGTACACACTTCAACATATTATACCCCATGAGAGAAGACAGCTGGACCAACCCAATTCCAAAGTTACCTCAACTGGAACCAGATGTAAGTACAAAAATAAATAACACATTAGTGCACCTCACCAAGGAGGCTGACACTTGAAAAGCCAAATACAATTAAAAAAACCGACTTCAACCTATGCCATAGGTGAACTAGTCTTGTTGAGGACTCTTCCGAAGTCGTCCAGCATAAAGCACCAAACTAAGAAATGGCAATACTTCATGCTGGACCTTACCAGGTAACCAGGGGTAATCATGTGGGAGAGGGTAGGGTGGGGTGGGGGCAGCTACAGACTAGCTTGTCCCATAACAGTGAACACGAAAGGGTTATATCCTTCTAAGGATTTGAAAAAGTATATTGAATAATGTTGTTTGTCTTTTATACACAGATGTATGGTTTTAATATTTTCTTTTAGTTCTCATGTCTCATGACGTTTGGTACTTCTTATCCTAGTTAGCCCACAGTAGTACCTAGTAATCACTAATAATTTGTAGTAGTGAGAATATTAATGTACTCAAGATTAAATCTCATTTGACCATTAGGAAAATTCTGATAAAGATTCTAAGCAACGAGATGTTGCACATTAAGCTTATTTGACATCAGTAGTAATAATAAAGTAATGTTTGCTATCCTCAAACCTAGTAGATGTAGCAGAATTAATATTTATCCATTGGACCCAAACATCTGTATAATAATGTACCCAAGTACAGACTGTACTGTCCGAATGCATTTTAGTGTAAACAGAAATGCACTGTGCACTGTTGAAGTACAACCTATTATGAGTGAATAGCTCTGTAACTGCATGAAGCACTTTTTGTAATTTGGATAAAGTTAGGTCAATGTAAACCCGAAAGCAGGAGTCAGTATTTGTGGCATTTGCTACAGAAAGAAAAAGGAACACGCACACGTACCCTGAGTAATTCAATAAACAAATGCAAAATACATTAAATGGAACATATGCTACAAACACACTGTAGTAACACTGTTCTCGTTTACGTAGCACTTCACTTAGCATAGACCAGGACTGTGTCCTACGCATGCCCGATGTTAACTGACTGGGCACGGCCCGTGCTGCCTGAGTTGTTGTTGTTGTTACGCCGGCAGAGGTCGCGTCCGAATTCTCGCATGCCCTCTGGTGGACGGGACTCTACTTGCGGCAACTACCGTCCGTGACACGCCGTGCCGATGTGCGCCTCCCGCGATCTTTCTGGTGGCTACTGCACTCCTCCTCCTTCGGGGGGGGGGGGGGGGGGGGGGGGGGTGAAGCCACTGCGATCCACTGCGTCGGAAGGTGGAGCGTCAGGCAGGAGTGATGACCTCCACATCCACTGGAAGGCCGGAGTCGAGGAGATCTGCCAACCCTCGAGCCGGAACCTTCGAATACGGCTGGAAGTGATCCACATGAAGAGGCCCCCGTCGTCCCACCACCGGAGCCCGGGACAGAACGGGCGACAAGCTGTCGAACTCCGGATCCTGTTCCACCTCGGGAGGGGCAAGACCCAGTGGCGGAGATGATAGGGAAGGGACGACCACAGGTGAACCAGCCTCCTGAGAAACCGGGCCTGCTAGGGGGGCCGGCTCTCGCTGGGGCATCTCAAACGATGGCGATGCCGGTGCTGGAGCTACTGGAGGCTGCCAAGGCTGAGAACCATCGCAGTGCGGCAGAGTCACAGCGGGGAGAGGCAGTAACGTCCCCTGAGAAACCAACACGGGTGCCGGCAATGGGGAAGCCGGTGTCCGAGAGGTCGGAGGGTGGGTGCCCAAACGTGGACGTAGCTGATTTTGGTGACAACTTACCACCCGGTCCCCCGCCTGCAAGGTATAGAGCCGGCGGCCATTTCGGCGCAGGACCACCGCCGGTACCCAACATGGACTGCGACCAAACCCACGAGCCCAGACCGACATACCCAGTGGAAAGCCAGGTACTCCGTTTTGCGAAGACTGGCGAGGGCCAGGCCGGTGGAGGTGCAGAGTCCTAGGTTGGCGCCCATGGAGGAGCTCTACGGGGCTGCATTCTACCATTGGTGTGGTCCGGTATGCCGTCAGGAAAAACGTCAATGCTTCCTCCGCAGGAAATTCATGCACATACTTTTTCATCTGAGTCTTAAATGTGCGCACCATGCGCTCGGCTTCCCCATTCGATTGTGGATGGAAGGGGGGAGAGCAAACGTGCCGAATACCGAAGCGCCTACAAAAATCCTGGAAGGTCTGCGAAATAAACTGCGGTCCATTGTCCGAGACCAGGGTGATTGGCAGACCTTCCACAGAAAAGATTTTTGCTAGTGCCTGGATTGCAACTTCTGAAGTGGTTGAGGAGCAGCGAACCACATATGGGGCTCGGGAATAAGCATCAATGACAATGAGCCAAAAGCGATTGAGAAACGGGCCCACAAAATTCATGTGAACACGTTCCCATGCTTGGGTTGCCGGCGGCCATGAAGAGAACACTGCCCTGGAAGATACCTGTTGGCTCGCACACTGGGAACAGACGGCCACCAAGTGCTCAATTTCTCTGTCAATACCGGGCCAGTACACATGTCTGCGAGCCAAGGTTTTAGTACAGGAAACACCCCAGTGCCCCGCATGTAATAACGTGAGGACCTCCCTTCGTAAACTTGCAGGAACAACCACACGAGGAGCTGTATCATCGGTAGCCAGAAGGAGAACTCCTTCCAAGACCGAGAGGCGGTCTCATAGAATAAAATAATTACGAAGAGGGTCCGAGGCCCGGCCTGGAGGGCGGGATGACCACCCCTGCTGAATGAGGTGAACTACGTGCCGGAGAACCGGGTCAGCTGCCGTTTCCCTGGCGACTCGAGAACTTGTGATCGGGAAGCCATGAACCGCTTGGCGGGACGCCACATCCAAATGAAAACACATGATCTCCTCTCGATCGAACGTAGGATCCGGGCCCACCAGAAGACGGAAAAGAGCATCGGGTTGGCATGCAGTCCGGTAGGGCGAAAATGAATGTCATAATGGTACTTAGAGAAGAACAAGGCCCAGCGCTGTAGTCTGTGGGCCACCCTATCCGGAATCTGAGAGGCGGGGCCAAATAACGATATTAACGGCTTATGGTCAGTGATTAACTGAAACTTCATGCCATACAAGAAAGGGTGAAACTTGGTAACAGCACAGACAATGGCCAAAGCCTCTTTTTCCACTTGGGAGTAATGGGCCTGCGCAGGACTAAGAGTTTTGGACGCAAATGCCAGTGGTTGCTCGGAACGATCTGCGTTGCGATGGGCCAGGACCGCCCCCACTCCATACTGCGAAGCATCTGTAGCCAAGACCAACGGCTTATGGGGGTCAAAAGTAGCCAAACAAGGCGCTGACGTGAGGAGGCCTTTCAACGAGGTGAACGCTCGCTCGCATGCAGGCGACCAATCAAAAGGAACACCCTTGCGCAGAAGGCAGTACAGGGGGCGGGCTACGGTGGAAGCCCTGGAAATGAACCGCTGGTAATAGGCTATCTTGCCTAAAATAGCTTGTAACTCTTTCAGCGAAGCGGGCCAAGGAAGGTCGACGATACCTTGGACCAAACTTCCTAGTGGCTGGATGCCGTGCCGAGAGATGGTGTAGCCCACATACTCAATGGACGGTTGGAAGAAGTTTGACTTATGCAGGTTGCAACACAAGCCCACAAACCTGAATTTGAGAAATAGGGTGCGAAGGTTGTGCAAATGTTCCTTCGTGCTGCGGCCTGTGACAATTATGTCATCCAGGTAATTAATACAATGAGGGATTGTCGACGCGATGTGCTCAAGATAACGCTGCAATATCGCCGGGGCACTGGATATTCCGAAGGCCAACCGCTGGTATTGGTAAAGGCCAAACGGGGTGTTGACGGCCGCCAGCCGTTTGGAGTCCTCATCAAGTGGTATCTGATGATAAGCCTCCGAAAGATCGATTTTCGAAAAATATTGGCCTCCCGCCATGGCGGAGAACAATTCATCAGCACGAGGCAAAGGATTGGTGTCCACCGCCAATTGGGAATTAATGGTGGCCTTGAAATCGCCACAAAGACGTAATTTTCCCGAGGGCTTCCTTACAATAATGGGGGGCGAAGCCCACTCACTAGAAGAAATGAGAAGAACGTCCCCTAGGGCTGTCAGCCGGTCTAGCTCTTCCTTTACCTGAGGGCGGAGAGCCAAGGGGATCTGCCTCGCGCGTTGAAAACACAGGCGAGCCGACGCCTTCAACGTTAAGTGAGCTTCAAAATCTGAAACACGCCCGAGGCCCTCCTCAAAGATAGCTGGAAAGTCTGAGATCAAAGATTCCAATGATTGATAGGGAACATCTTCGGAGACCAACTGTATGGTGTCAGCGATAGAAAAACCAAAAGCTTGAAAGGCATCCAGGCCAAAAAGGTTAGCGGAGCTCGCATCACTGACAACAATAAAAGTAATAGGCCGAGTGACTGATTTGTAAGTCACGTCGGTAGTGAATTGACCCAGTAGGGGAATGAACTGTTTACCATAACCGCGTAGACGCCGGTAAACTGGCGCCAACGGGAGCAATCCAAGGTCGGAATAAGTTTGTGCATTCAACAACGAAACTGCCGCGCCCATATCTACTTGCAGTTGTAACCGGCGCGACTGAACCGACACCTCGATAAAGAGTTTGCGTGCCGATGCGTTGGGAGCCTGGCCCGATGAAACTTCCTGAATGCCAATGTCCATGTCCTCTGTACCTGCTTCCTTCGATTCTTTTGAGGCTGAGCGGCAAACTTTAGCAATGTGACCTTTTTTATTACATTTGCGACAAACGGTCCAACGCTGGGGGCACTCTGACCGATCATGATGTATATAGCACGACGCACAGGACGGCAACAGGGGCAGGCGGCCGGAATTCTGTTTACGCACCGTGCGGGAGCGGCCGTAACGGTCGGATTGTACCGCTCACATGTCGTCCACCCCAGACACAGTGGACGCAGACGCGCCGCCCTGAACTGCCGCGACGTCGCATCACGCTTCCAGCTGTTGACCTGCGGCGTGAGAGACTTCATACAATTGAGCAATGGACAGGAATTCCCCAAGAGAAGGGTCTTCTAACTGCAGGGCCTGTTGCCGGACCTCCCTATCAGGGGCCGAACGAACAATGACGTCGCGTACCATAACGTGGGCATACGACTCTCGCGACTGCTCTGTGACAAAATGACACTTGCGACTAAGACCGTGCAGGGTAGCGTCCCACGCCCGGTAAGACTGATGGGGCTGTTTCTTGCATTGATAGAACTCGACCCTAGCCGCCACAACATGCGTGCGGCGGCGATAATATGAAGACAGCAATGAACACAATGCGTCAAAAGACAAGGACGAGGGTTCCTGCAAAACTTGATACAGTGAGGGAGATATCCAAGACAAGAAGAGAGCATAACATACCTCCGCATCGGCAACATGAAACGCCTGGAAATGCTGCCGAAGGCGATGTTCATATCCATCCCAATCCTCTGCCGTCTCGTCATACAGGGGAAAGGGAGGAGGGAACGACGCTGGAGCAGACTGCGTGGAGAGCAACGCCAGAAGCACTTTTTTCATGGTGGCCATGAGCTCCGTCTGCTGCTCAACCAAAACCCGCACTAAATCCCCCATGCCGTGGAGAAGCTGCGAAACCGGAACAACGACGCAACACACGAAAGAACGACCCTACTCGTCGCCAATTGTGTAGTAACACTGTTCTCGTTTACGTAGCACTTCACTTAGCATACACCGGGACTGTGTCCTAGGCATGCCCGATGTTAACTGACTGGGCACAGCCCATGCTGCCTGAGTAGTAGTAGTAGTAGTAGTAGTAGTAGTAGTAGTTGTTGTTGTTGTTGTTGTTGTAACGCCGGCAGAGGTCGCGCCCGAATTCTCGCGTGCCCTCTGGTGGACGGGACTCTACTTGCGGCAACTACCGTCCGTGACGCGCCGTGCTGATGTGCGCCTCCCGTGATCTTTCTGGTGGCTACTGCACACACAGTCTTTGTGAAATCAGGCTGTAGCTATGCATAAGTAATTCCAAGTCAACAGGAGTGAAGTGTACAAGCAAACAGGCTAAGAAGCCAAACTTCTAACACCCCATAACGTTCATGGTTGAAAGAAAAGCACAATTCAACTGAAAATGTGAAGATAAATGTGATGCTATGTTAAAATGCATTGGTTGAAATTGTGAATCCCGAGTCTCAGCCTGTGTCTAATGTGAAAACTGTGATTATTTCCCATAGTGCGATGCATTAAAGGACAGAAATTAGCTGATGTGGTGCGACTCTTGTGTCAGACTGTTCCTGTGAGCGAATGAACTGACATTATGGATTCTGGACATTTTGTTGCACAGTGAATCATGGTGCAAGCATACAAAATATGCCCGTGGGATGCGTGATGGACCAAATACATTTTTTTTGCTTGGCGTCCGTAAATTAAACCATCTATGGCCAGTTGGTGAAATGTACGAACATTGTGTGGCAACATTACATGAAAGCAGAATGAACTGGCAAGATTAGCAAAAGACAGCCATGGACAACACACTGAGTTGAAACGACACAATTAGTGAACGTCCTCATAGTGTACTAATGTGATTATGTGCCATGTTTCTTACAGCTATAAAACATTTGCATTTTAGTAGAATGCTGATACTGCCAACATTCTTTGCATGTACTTGATCCAGGTGAAGTGAAGGACACAGCTGACTACCGCACTGCCAGCCTTCATGTACAAGCGCAACCAGTCAATCCTCCACCATATGTAAATTCGCCCGCTAAACTCACCACTGCGACTACGCGTACCATGATGGGCATGTGATCACTGTGCTGGAGGAGGAGGCATTGCAGCATGCTGTTTACATAGCAAGCATTGTAGCAGCATAACCATGAATACAAACTGTCAAACTATTTCAATGTGTTAGATGTTTGGTGATGTTCAAAACATGAAAGGGTAGTTGTACAAATCTAGATTCTCCATACATGTCTGTGTTTTTCTATGTATTATGTAAAGAATATGACTGATTTCATTTGTTTCCAATTGTAACGTACTGATGTAGTATGTCAAGTAACCACCAATATTGATGTGTGTCGTACAAAATATGAATGATTATTTTACCAAAAGGGTGCAATGAGCACATCAATAACTGACCATTCATGTACTGTAATATCAACCTCGTGAAATTAAAAACAAGCGAAACACAGATATTGGCAGTCTGAAGTCTTCCGTCCAGGTTTTTGACTGCTGGAGGTCTTTTCCTCTGGCCATGCCAAATGGGAAAGCTTAATAACTTTCGTCCCTAGCAAATGTGTACCATACTGCAAGTATTGATGAATAATAATAATAATAATAATAATAATAATAAAGCAATGATATAAATATGGCTTTTGGAACAAAGCAATGATATAAATATGGCTTTTGGAACAGACAAATGTAAGAAAAACAGCATAGTCAAAGGAAAACACACTAAACAGGAAGATTACATATTGGATAACCACAGCGACTGCATAGAAGCGATGGAAAAAACAGATGCCTATAAATATCTAGGATACAGACAAAAATAGGAATAGATAATACAAATATTAAAGCAGAACTAAAACAAAAATATAGACAAAGAGTAACAAAAATACTGAAAACAGAATTGACAGCAAGAAACAAGACCAAAGCTATAAATACTTATGCTATACCAATACTGACCTACTCATTTGGAGTAGTGAAATGGAGTAACACAGACCTAGAAGCACTCAATACACTTACACGATCACAATGCCACAAATATAGAATATATCACATACATTCAGCAACTGAAAGATTCACATTAAGCAGAAGGAAGGAGGAAGGGGATTTATCGACATAAAAAACCTACATTATGGACAGGTAAACAATTTAAGAAAATTCTTTCTAGAACGAGCAGAAACTAGCAAAATACACAAAGCAATCACTCATATAAATACATTGGCTACACCACTGCAATTTCATAACCACTTCTACAACCCTTTAGATCACATAACATCAACAGATACGGAGAAAGTAAATTGGAAAAAGAAAACACTTCATGGCAAGCACCCGTATCATCTAACACAGCCACACATCGATCAAGATGCATCCACCGCATGGCTAAGAAAAGGCAATATATACAGTGAGACGGAAGGATTCATGGTTGCAATACAGGATCAAACAATAAACACCAGATATTACAGCAAGCATATTATTAAAAATCCCAATATTACAACAGATAAATGCAGACTTTGGGAACAAAAAATAGAAACAATAGATCACATCACAAGCGGGTGTACAATACTAGCAAATACAGAATACCCCAGAAGACATGACAATGTAGCAAAAATAATACATCAGCAGCTTGCCTTACAACATAAACTTATAAAACAACACGTTCCCACATACAAGTACACACCACAAAATGTACTGGAGAATGATGAATACAAATTATACTGGAACAGAACCATTATAACAGATAAAACAACACCACATAACAAACCTGACATCATACTCACCAATAAAAAGAAGAAATTAACACAACTAATCGAAATATCCATACCCAATACAACAAATATACAAAAGAAAACAAGAGAAAAAATTGAAAAATACATCCAACTGGCTGAGGAAGTCAAGGACATGTGGCATCAGGATAAAGTTGACATTATACCAATTATACTATCAACTACAGGAGTCATACCACACAATATCCACCAGTACATCAATGCAATACAGCTACATCCAAACTTATATATACAACTACAGAAATCCGTAATTATTGATACATGTTCAATTACTCGAAAGTTCCTAAATGCAATATAACATATACCGTACAGTTAAAAGGAAGTCACGCTTGATCAAGGTCCGCGTCACTTTCCATTTTTAACCAGACTTAACGTCTGAGAAAGTAAAGAAATAATAATAATACTTGTTCATTTACAAACTTAGTGAATTATTATTCTGTATAATGTAACCACGAGGGTGGTTTGAAAAGTTCTTGAAACGTAATAGAAAAAAAGGACTTACATCACTAAAACTTTTTTTTTATTTTTCAATGTAGTCTCCTAATAGATTAATGCACTTGGTCCAACAATGTACCAGTGCCTTGATCCCATCTCAAAAATGAGTTTCCTCCAGGCCTGCAAAATAGTTGTCAACTCTGGCTATCAATTCTACGTTTGAAGTGAATCTTCGTCCATCAAAAAAAATTTTCAGTTTTGGGAAGAGATGGAAGTCTAGCGGAGCCATATCACATGAATAAGCCATCTGTGTCAACAATTCAATTCATACCTTAGTGTACTTGTGCCATGGCAATGGCACATGTGCGGGCGCGCATTGTTTGATGGAAGATGACTTTCTTCCTTGCTAAATCCGGCCTATTTTCGTGTATCCTTTGTTGCAATTTGTTCAAGGTTAGGTTAGGTTAGTGTTGTTTAACGTCCCGTCGACAACGAGGTCATTAGAGACGGAGCGCTAGCTCGGGTTAGGGAAGGATGGGGAAGGAAATCGGCCGTGCCCTTTGAAAGGAACCATCCCAGCATTTGCCTGAAACAATTTAGGGAAATCACGGAAAACCTAAATCAGGATGGCTGGAGACGGGATTGAACCGTCGTCCTCCCGAATGCGCGTCCAGTGTGCTAACCACTGCGCCACCTCGCTCGGTATTTGTTCAAGAGGTTAGCATAGTATTCTCCAGTAATTGTTTGCCCAGTGGGGAGATAACCTACAAACAGAATCCCCTTTGCATCCCAGAACACTTATGCCATGACCTTTCCCGCAGAAGGAATTGTGTTTGCTTTCTATGGTGGTGGAGAATCAGCACTTCTCTGGTTGTTGTTTTGTCTCTGGGTTATAGTAGTGCACCCAAGTTTCATCTGTGGTCACAAACAAGTGCAAAACATCTTGTTCGTTTCTCCTAACATGTGTCGAGAGTTATGGCACCCTTCTTGCAGATAATTTTTTTCATTTCTAATTCTTCAGTTAAAATGTGATGTACCTTTCAGATGGCATCTGGCAAGCATGAGCAATTTCACGCACTTTCAATCGGCGATCCTCCATGACCATTTTGTGCACTTTTGCAATGATTTCTGGATTAGTGAAACATCTTTACCAAACACTTAGCGGATCATCATCTAAGCTCTCCCAACCAAATTTAAATTCATTTGCCCACTTGGCAACAGTTGAATATGAAGGAGCAGAGTCCCCCAGTGTATTTCGGAAATCAGCATGAATGTCCTTTGCTTTCATACCTTTCTTTACAAAGTACTTAATCACTGCCTGAATCTCAATTTTTTTTCTCGAATATCAATTTTTTTCCACCTTCACAAATCACTACATGGGAACAACAACAGAGCAATGTCACCACCACAGCTTTGTTCCAAGAGCACTGATGTGGCACGTCTTAACAGGCAACAGTCCAATGAATATCACGTGAACAACTCGTTGCGCTAGCGCTGACCTGTTGTGGTGATTCCGAGAACTTTTCAAACCACCCTCTTGCTAGTACAATGTCATAGTATGATCTTATAAACAATTACCAGTGTCTGACACTATGAAAAGTCAGTTTCAATCAATGTCAGAAATTGTTAGCCGAACTTTTCAGATGGCAACTGTGCCATCCCCTGGTAATTCAATAAATATTGAATGAAATACAGTGTAAAGTGTTATGCTAAACAAAGGCGTGTGACAGTGACAGAACATTGTTGAAAGTAATGTGGGCAGAGATTCTTATAAACCTTCTATTTTATGTTAACTTTTGTTCATTCTGATATGGCTGCTGTGCTTAGAGAGAGAGAGAGAGAGAGAGAGAGAGAGAGAGAGAGAGAGAGAGAGAGAACATCTCTGTATCAGAATATCTGATTAAATGATGGGATTATCATCTTGTTGAAGCTGTATGTATCTAGTAAGTGTATTTGATCCATTCAAATAATATATCAACTGTTAATTTCAAGTTGTTATGGTTTCCTTTACGTTCACTTCCTCCTGTGATACGGAATCAAAAGATAAGAATCTGTCTAGCTCTGCTGTTAAAGCATTGTTGGTTAGCGGACACTAGCACCATTACACCAGAACAACTTAATTTATAGTATTATGGACTTCACCTGATAAATAAAGAAGCTCTATTTATATTATTTAAGAGAGAAAGCTATACTGATGGTTTTTGATGAACAGAGTATTAACTGAAATAGTTTCTTTGATGAGAACATGTACTGCTCCAATTTGGGTAGTCTTGCCATGAAATAAATTTGTAAAATAATCTCTGAACATATCTATATGACAAGCTAATGAATTAATGACCCATTTGAAAGCATAACACGATATTTTCAGTCAAAGGCCAACACGTTTCCTATAAATTTATATGTAGTGCTGGTGGCTTCTCCCATAGCGCAAAAGTAGGACAAAGCATAGTTCTTAAAATGCACTGCGATTTAATAGTACTGGGCACGCGACTTACTTTCAAATAGTGTCACAACATATAAACAACTTTAAGGAATTTTCTTTACCTATGTAATGAATGGTTACTATTTTTTGCTGTTCCTAACTGTCCATTGCTACTAATACTTTATGCATAACATGACACAACCAATATTATCAAGCCAGGCAATGGCTGCATGTGTGAAATCGCATATTCTTGCAGAATAAACTATTTGTCAACATCAATAAAGAGAAAAGGGAAGCAGCCAGTAAACACTCTTCTTCCAGTATCATGACTATGATAAACACTACTAGGATTAAAAAGCAGCCTTCTTTCCCTTATGAAACTCATCAGGGAGAATGTATATTCTGCAGTGGATGTGAGGATTTCAAGTTCCTTAAACAGATATCTATAAGTGACTCTAGAGTGGACTCCACTCATGATACTTACGTCTCTTGTCTGCGCATATAGCACTTTTCTAGCTAGGGGCTGATCTCCCCAAAATAAGATTCCATACGCCATAATGGTATGAAAATAACCATCAACTGATTTAATATTTCCCACACTGCTATAAGAACAAACAATGCATAAATATGTTGCAGAACAGAGTTTTTTTTACACAGATCCCAAATGTCCAAGAATGCTCATATGAAATTGATGTACATTTCCTACTCATGGCGTGCACTATTTCACAGATAGCAAATGCATACAGTTCACAGGACCACTGAATCGGCCCCCTGGTGCGCTCTGGTGAGCCGCAAAGGAAACAGTATTATTTAAGCGATCACAAACAAGTGCTCAGCCTATACTGTACCCCCTATTACTGTTGTCCAGCCATTGTGTTCAGTACTATGCACAACCGGTGTCTTATTTGTTGCTCTATAGAGTTTGTTCCTGCTATAGCAAACCTGGCAACTAGTGAGGGTTATGTTTTCTCTGCCTGTTAGCGTCAGTGCGAAATCACCCAACAAACATCTTGATGGAAGAAGTACTCCAACATGTCACTGACCGGCAGCAAGCTTTCGCAGAACAGCAGCAGGCTCTCACCACTGATTGCAGTCAGGTGACCTCTGTGTGTTCACATCAGCTTACTCTCCCATCAGTGCAACTGTCGCCCTTTCCGGCATATGATGAAACAGATGAAGATTGGGGCTCCTACAAGACATGGTTACACCAGCACTTCCAGGTTTCTTGTGTGATTGATGCAAACCTGATTAATGCTTCCTTTCTTTCCTGGCTTTTGCAGCATATTTATCAATCTTTGTGCCAACTTCCGCCTTTACAAGACCCAGCCAGCTTATCATTTGATAACATGTGCAAGCTTCTCTCAACTTATTACTGCAACAGAAAGCATGTCATTGCTACACGTGTAGAATTTTACTGTTGTCAGAAATGCCCAAACCAATCATACAAAGCCTAGACTGCAGAGTTACATGGGTTGAGCTGTCATCGTAAATTTGTCTCTAGAACCAATTATGAATCTTATGCTGATCACATGGTGGGTGATGTTATTATTTGTCTGGCCCTGGATACGGAAGTCCACGAAAAAGCACTTCATCTGAGAATCTGATGCTTGTGGATGTGCTCAATTTAGCACAGTCCTTTGAAGTGTCGTAGGTCGCAGCCACACAGATTGCTGTGTGGGAGGAGGTATCTGAAGTTGCTCAGTCAACCCCTGTTAGGCACGCTGCAGGTGTTCAGGATGATGGGGAAACCGTTGCAGCAGTACAATCTTCTACTCAGTGTCACATGGGGCAGCAGTGGTTACAGCCACAGCACAACAGGCCGCATCACAGCAGCAGACGCTTGACCTGACTGCCCCCCTTTCTGTCTCGCCCATACTGCTTTATCCAACAGGCATGCTGCATGCCCTAAGTGTTGGGCTGTTTGCAACAAGTGTTAAAAGAAAGGCCAAATTGCATCAGTGTGTTGCTCCTCTTCAAACATAGTGAACACAGTGGTACCGATGGACATAAATTCTCTCTACAACAGCTGTCTCCCCAAACACATTGTTTACTGACTTGGTAGTTTTTAATAGACTGCTAAAAATGCAAGTTGTCACAGGAGTTGCAGTGACTTAAGTAAACACACAAACATGTGGACCTGGGCTCCCTCCCCTCACACAGGTGTCAAGGAAGTTGGTTAGGTCAATAAACAACAGATTCCAATCCTAGGTCAATTTTCCACTCCTGTCTCTTACAAATACGTTGTCTGCCCTCTCACCTCCATTGTTGTAGATAACTCCCATACTGCAGATGTGTTTGGTTTAGATGTGTTTATCGCTTACAGTTTCTCCACTGTTGATGAGGTTAATTTATTGTCATATCATGTTCTGTATCAGCAATTGGAGTCCCTCTACTCTGAGTTTTCATTTCTGTTTCCCCTGGGCTTGGTAGTGCTACCAGTTTTCAGGCCTCATTACCACAAAACAGTCCACCCGCCCTTTTTGTTTGGGCACGACAGGTACCTGTCACACTGCGCAACTGTGTCAAGGCTGAATTGGGCCATCTGGTACCGCTCAATGTCATCCAGTCTATTTCTTCCAGCTAACAGGATACACCAATGGTCACTGAGAGACTAATGAGTCAGCTTCGCCTCTACGGTGACTTCAGTATCGCGATTAATGCACAGTCCATGTAAGATACATATCTTTTGCTCCACTCTGATGAGTTGCTTGCAAAATTATCAGGCACGCAATACGTTTCCCGAGATTTATTTGTTAGAAGCATACCTCCAGCTCCCCTTGGACGAGGCCACTAGGTGCCTTCTTGATGTCAATATACCATTCAGTCTATAGCAATATCAGCACCTGCCTTTTCACATCACTAGCGCATCCACAATTTTTCAGTTTTTTTTGTTGAAGGGCTGACAGTCTCTGTGTCCGGCTGCACGTCATTGTTTTGGGTTCTTCCACCAACAATTACCTTAGCAATCTCCAATCGCTGTTTTCTGTTATGCAGTCTGTGGGCATCAAGTGCAATCTTGACAAATCTCCATTTTTTCAGCCATCAATTGAGTACCCAGGTTTGAGGTTTCTCGAACAGGGGTCAAGCCATTGTGTCATCATTTCCCACCCCCCTAGAAGGGGTGATGTGCATGATTTCAGAGACTGTGCATCCACAAAGTGTACAGGCTCACTTATAGAGGCCACCTGGGTCAGCCCCCTGTTGTGCTCTGGTTACTTGTCAAGTAAACAGTTTCATTTACGCGATTGCAAACAAGTGCTCGGCCTGTTCTCTACCCCATATTACCGTTGTCCAGTCAATGTGTTCGGTGCCACCCACAATCTGTATCTTACGTGTTGCTCTACAAAGTACTATGTCCCATAAATCGTGTTTGTTCTTGCTTTGGCTTATATGTCAAAGGGACTTGTAATGCACCCTCCAGCTGTGTAAGGTATTTAGAGTTCAGTGACACGCTTGGGGAAGCAAGTGACAAGTCCCCTAGTTTTTAGAGCCAACACACAATGCTTCACGAGTATGAAACAGCAATTGACGAAATTACCACTTTTTGCAGATGACGGTAGTGATGTAATCAATCCAGGCATACATACAGCAACAGAAGAAATGGTAAACAAGGTTCTTAAAAGTATTATTGATTGGTTTTCTCATAATTTTCTCACCCTCAATTTTAAAAAGACACAACCTACTTATTTCAGATCATGTAGGGGTACTAAACAAATGATATTTGTTAACACTTTGTGAGGAAATAATAAAAAGGGTAGAAATTCAAATTCTTAGGTGACCATAGTGACAAGAATTTAAATTGGAAAACGAATATTTTGGAACTCCAAAAACAACTTAGTTTAGCAACATTTGCACTGCGAATTATTGCGAATCTTGGGGAGAGACAAATTGGTAGGTTGACATGTTTTGCATATGTTCATTTGATAATGTCATATGGAATATTGTTCTGGGGTAACTCATTTTAAGAAAGGAAGTCTTTGTTGCTTAAAAACATGCTGTAAGAATAATATGTGGCATTCACCCACGATCACCTTGTAGACAACTGTTTAAGGAGTTGGGCATTCTGATTACTGTTTCATAGCTTAACTTAAAAAATTCCTTCATGAAGTCTGTTGTACATAATCCACTGCAGTTCAAAAGGTACAATGATCTACATAATTGCAATAACAGAAGAAAAAATGACATTCGTTACCCCACATCAAGGTTGTTGTCTTTAGCACAAAGAGATTTGCACAACACCGCAATAAAAATTTTTGATAATTTACCAAGTAATATAAAATGTCTGACAGACAACAAAGCAAAATTTGTAAACAAACTCAAAAAGTTTTTCCTTGACAACATCTTTTATTCCATACAAGAATTGTAGGTAGGTAGGTAGGAATTACTAATTCACATCTGTATATTTAATAACAATAATAATAATAATAACAATAATCATAACAGATCAAAATCATAATAATAATAATAATAAAACAAAAAGCTTATGTATTTTTCAGCATTTGGCCATATTTATACTTGTGATATGAATGTAAAATGGCTCCTTTTACATCATTACAATTTATCATACGAATGACCCATGGAACATGAAACTACTAACTAATTAACTAACAGACCAGGTTCAATGTATACCTTGGACAAACTGCCTCCAGATCTCTGAAACTGAGAAAGAAATCACTCTCTCCCAACATTCTCTTTATGATTCCAGAATGTGGGCTCCTGCATATTGCTAACAAGTTTCCTGGGCCACTTAATTAACGCAAGTTAACAGCACCCCCATCCTAGCTAAATATCCTTGTGATTGACCTTCATACTATAGTGGGGTGAATAAGAGGTAAAAGTCTAGATCAGAGCCAGTGGTGTACTCAAGTGTTGCATGCACTAATGATGTTGGCATTGGTTTCACGAACTCTCAACAAAAGTGTAATGCTCCAACTTAACCATAAGGGCATAGTCCATTATGATCTTGGAAAAAAGGAGTCAAATATTTGTGACAATGATGATTTAAAATTTAACTGTGGTGCATTTCACTCACAGCAATAAGCTGTGCTATTAGGTCCCAGCCAAACCATGATCTCATAATTCATGTCATATTCGTGGTGAAAAACAGTCAAATATTTTTGACAACAGCAAAGAAGAGAATGGTTTCTGTTTCAGCGCTAGAAATTCATTTTCTTGCCTTTCATTGGTTCCATGAAAGTAACATCCCAATGGCTCGCCAAAACTGGCAGGTTACCACCCTATCACGCAAAAATAGTCTGAATTCATTAACTCCTATCCCACCCATCTCCTACTTTCTCCAGTTACTGTACATTTTTTTGCTCTTCCAACAAGAAAGACTGTAAATGTTTCCAGTGATGGTTTAGAGCTGCTGACTGTCGTCAACTTATTCATAATTGCAGAGTAATGTTCCTCAGTCAGTCATGATATTGAATATCTTTTAAAGTGACACAATTACTATGAGATTGTGGCTATCACATTGGTAACATGATTCACCATGTTCCACACACTGTTGTGCTGTCCCAAAATGACCAGCTGTCTATGTAGCATCCAATGTGCTTTACCAACCATCCATCGATACAATGCCCTTTTAGACACCGAGTTTTCAGCTAAATAAATCCATATTGGGAAGTGGTCACTTGAATGCATACTGGTATCACCTTTACACAAGATATACAACCAGGTGAGCAAAAGAAGAGGTCAAAAGCTGAAAGCAATGGTGTTATATGGGTCATTCCATGTCAGTTCAACCAGGGGCTCCAGCTCATAGTCTCATATTTAACTGAAATTCAATACACCAATTCTACCACATGTGGAACACTCGTGTACAAAGTATTAGTTTCCCCTGCCAATTAGTTCCAGAATTATAACTTGTGAAAGAAAGTGGCGTGACCCGGAAATTGCAGCCCGCATCTGGCAATCTATCTTTATACCCAACTTCAGGTCTTAATAACTTTGGAACTATTCCACACAGTCCAGTGAAATTTTTACAACCCAGTAACATCCATTTAGAGAACACACTCCATGAATCAAAACACCAACAACATATTTCTGAGGGAAAATAAAAAATTCCAGAATGTGACTAAAAAAAATGTAATATGTTAAAAAGTACATATTGCAGGTGCCCTCTACGCCAAATATAATTCACTCAAAAAGGGTATAAATTTTTTTTGTCGTAAGCTTAATGTGGCCTAAACACACACATAACTCATCTTGCCCATATCAGTCACACAAACAGATTTACACGCACACGAAAATACAACAATTTGAAAAATTACCTGAAAAACATGGATTTTCTAAGTATGGTAGCACGAAAGGGACAAGTGATATCCAAGCCAAATTTCAAACACTGCATATGTAGACCATAATATAATACGTGGCAAAATTTCAATTTGTTATTGCAAGGCATTTGTGTACAATAAAAGTTGACAGATGTATTTGGTGATGTGGCCATTGTTCCACAACACAATTTTGTAAAAACATATCGTAAACTGTTCTGCCTCTTCCTATCCTCTCCCACAACTGTTTAATCACTAAGCAACAACATACAGACAGATTAATACAACCTATCATTAATGTTTACTGCATCTTAACTGCTAAACACCAGTCAATTGTGCTTCGAACAGAAGTTCTCCCACACTTTAGTTACTGTACTCCGTACACTGAGTGGCAAATTGTACCATCTTCCTGACATTGTGGTAGGAACTGGAACTGTCATAAGAATATGTTCAAAAGGAATCCAACACCTGTCTGCCAAATGTGGCCAATGAAATGATCTTGCTGGTGCCATGATGTTCACAAATACATCACCTTCTGCTTCACAGCACTCTGCAACACATCCTAAGTACCATTTGTCATCATAAACAGCAATAACACAGCAACCTGGTTGTATGTTGCTGCTTTTGCTTCTGAATCCTGAGTCAGACACACTGTGAAGAGACACGTTGTGCATGAACATATAGTTATAACCGGACAGTCTGCTCATCTGCACATTGTCAGAGTCCGCTGGAGAGAAGTGATGATGGCTCCTTGTTCCTGCAACAGGTTTAACATGTTCTAGTCTGCTTTTTAGCAACTCTTCGACCGATTTCGCCTCATCTTTCGAAACATAGAATGATTGTATGCCAGAGATATTTTTCTGTACCCAGGTAAATAATTGAAGAGGTGTTAAAATGTGACCTTCTGTAGGGTGCTGCAGACTAGCTCATGATGCCATGCGCTTAATGGTAGCACCAATACCATCACATACATTTTTACCATGACTTGTTGGGAAAAAGTTCCATTCTGCGTGAATCTGAATATCAAGGTAATGCATGCATAAATTTTTGAGACTTTTTACTCTTTTTGTACTGGCCAGCTGCCCCATCACTGAAGTATTTCGCAAAATGTATGCGAGGCAGCTTGTTTTTCACATATGCCATGACAGTGCGAATGTGGGCACGAACTGCAATGGCATCATGAATTAAACAGTCACTAAAAACGCACAGGTTCATGACAGACACATCACCTGATTCACCTCTACAGTAAAACGCAAATGGCTGGAGAGTTGCTTGACTGTTGTCCCAATGATATCCTTGGATGGCATCTTGAACTATAAATGCATAATTTTCAGAAAAGTCTAGTATTACTATAATTTCATCTTGTTTCAAATTATCCTTACAAAACTGGAGATAAGCCGATTGTGCTGTTGCTGTGAAGCTATGTGTGGTCAGTTTGTCCGTTTTTTGATAACACATTTCAACAAAATCTTCCACAGTACTTTGCTTTGTTTCAAGACTTGTGCAATCCATGTGTGTCCATTGTTTATAAGAAACAAGTCCATTGCCATCCATAAGGAGTTCACCATATAGTTTGTTATTCATGTGTTCTACAAGATTTGCCTTACCAGGACACTTTTCACACCTGTGTATCATGCACTGGTACGAGCTGATGTCACACACTAGCAGCTTCATTGCACCTTTGTAATCCAGACCAGAATCATTTATAGCAGCAAACATCAGCTTAGCATTTTGATGGGTCTCACATACACAAACATTGTGTGTGCCCCTTGCATTTACAGGCACAACCCATTTTGGCTGAAGACTGGAAAACGATGATAAACCTACTTTGGTATTGGGATACTTTTCCTTGAATTCTACATATAGTTCTGATATGTTGCATAGCAACAGTCTTTTTTGCATCTGTACACATACATTTCCCATTTTCACCATTACATAGTCTTTTTTTTCAGGCATTATTCGGCTGTAGTCATTATTTTCATAAAACTCCAACACTAGCACCTTTATTTCTGAACTCAATTGCTTACCCTGAGACTGCTGAAGTTGTGGAAGCACTCCTTGGGTTGCTTTTATTTTCCTAGCTTGCTTTAAGCATATATGTTGTTGTTGTTGTTGTTATCTTCAGTCCTGAGACTGGTTTGATGCAGCTCTCCATGCTACTCAATCCTGTGCAAGCTTCTTCATCTCCCAGTACTTACTGCAACCTACATCCTTCTGAATCTGCTTAGTGTATTCATTTCTTGGCCTCCCTCTACGATTTTTACCCTCCACGCTGCCCTCCAAAGGTAAATTTGTAATCCCTTGATGCCTCAGAACATGTCCTACCAACCGGTCTCTTTTTCTTGTCAGGTTGAGCCACAAACTCCTCTTCTCCCCAGTTCTATTCAATACCTCCTCGTTAGTTATGTGATCTACCCATCTAATCTTCAGCATTCTTCTGTAGCACCACATTTCGAAAGCTTCTATTCTCTTCTTGTCCAAACTATTTATCGTCCATGTTTCACTTCCATGCATGGCTACACTCCATACAAATACTTTCAGAAACGACTTTCTGACACTTAAATCTATACTCGATGTTAACAAATTTCTCTTCTTCAGAAACGCTTTCCTTGCCATTGCCAGTCTACATTTTATATCCTCTCTACTTCGACCATCATCAGTTATTTTGCTCCCCAAATAGCAAAATTCCTTTACTACTTTAAGTGTCTCATTTCCTAATCTAATTCCCTCAGCATCACCCGACTTAATTCGACTACATTCCATTATCCTCGTTTTGCTTTTGATGATGTTCATCTTATATCCTCCTTTCAAGACACTCTCCATTCCATTCAACTGCTCTTCCAAGTCCTTTGCTGTCTCTGACAGAATTACAATGTCATCGGCGAACCTCAACATTTTTAGTTCTCTTCCATGGACTTTAATGACTACACCGAATTTTTCTTTTGTTTCCTTTACTGCTTGCTCAATATACAGATTGAATAACATCGGGGACAGGCTACAACCCTGTCTCACTCCCTTCCCAACCACTGCTTCCCTTTCATGTCCTTCGACTCTTATAACTGCCATCTGGTTTCTGTACAAATTGTAAATAGCCTTTCGCTCCCTGTATTTTACCCCTGCCACCTTTAGAATCTGAAAGAGAGTATTCCACTCAACATTGTCAAAAGCTTTCTCTAAGTCTACAAATACTAGAAACATAGGTTTGCCTTTCCTTAATCTTTCTTCTAAGATAAGTCGTAAGGTCAGTATTGCCTCACGTTTTCCAACATTTGTACAGAATCCAAACTGATCTTCCCCGAGGTCGGTTTCTAAAAGTTTTTCCATTCGTCTGTTAAGAACAGCGTTAGTATTTTGCAGCCGTGACTTATTAAACTGATACTTCGGTAATTTTCACATCTGTCAACACCTGCTTTCTTTGGGATTGGAATTATTATATTCTTCTTGAAGTCTGAGGGTATTTCGCCTGTCTCATACATTTTGCTCACCAGATGGTAGAATTTTGTCATGACTGGCTCTCCCAAGGCTGTCAGTAGTTCTAATGGAATGTTGTCTACTCCCGGGGCCTAGTTTCGACTCAGGTCTTTCAGTGTTCTGTCAAACTCTTCACGCAGTATCGTATCTCCCATTTTTCATCTTCATCTACAACCATATATGTAGAAACATTGAATTCCTTTACAGTGTAGTCAACAGACCAGCTGGAAAGTGCAAGGGAAAGAATTGCTACTTTTTTCTGGCGTGTGGATATGGCACATTTTTCTTTCATATCTGCACAATTTTGTCCAAATCAGAGCATTTCTGGCACAATTTCTGTTCCTTTGGAACAGATAGTTCTTCCTCTTCCACCATTAGTGTGTCAGCATTTTGTGTTTTAACTCCATTTGAGGTTCTCGTAGTTTTCTTCTACCACAGCTGGGCCTGTCTCTTTTCCCAACTTTGTGTGTCTTCATGGGAGACAAACCAAGAGCAGTCACTGAAGTATTTAATTACTCATCCGCTGTGGTTGTAGGTGGCTGATACTCTTCGTCACTGTCATGTAAATTATCAGAATATTCTTCATTTTTTAGCAGTATAACACACCTGCAATATAACTTTTATCCTGGTTTCATGTTAAGTCCCATGCACTGATTCACTTTCAATACTGATTTTATATCAATTTCTCTGAGGCTACACTTCACAGTCTTCTTATGAATCCAAAATGGATCAAAACAACTTCTTTGTAGGAAAGAATACTTATCCAGAAACACTTTCATATGATGATAACAAACACTAAAGTTTCCTGGAATTGTACTTCTTGTGCCCACAGGGTGTATCCTGGATCTACATAGCAACAAATCTTGGTCCGATTCATCCAGATCATACATTACAAAGTGGATGCCACATTTTGTTCCATATGTTGTTTTACGACATTCAGATGCTTGTGCTCTACCAATACTGCAACTTGTTTGAACAAAAGCACCACTAGTACACTCTTCTGCCTCCATACTGACTTTCCACAACAGTACTAACCAGTCTGAACTAGAATCTTAAAAACATGAGTAACATGTAATTGTTGCTTGTTTCCTTTGTTGTTCCTGCCTAACATTGACTCATTCTGTCCCTGAAAACTTCCATTGTTTAACTTTCTGGTGCCTAATAGTTCCAAACAATTGCTGCAGCTTTATCTGAAATAAGCTATCTGCATCATCACTATTACTTGCTAAATCGTGTTAAAAGAAACGTAACCAAATACATCTCTGTCAACTTTTATTGTACACAAATGCCTTGCAATAACAAGTTGAAATTTTGCCACACATTATAATACAGTCTACATATGCAGTGTTTGAAATTTGGCTTGGATATCGCTTGCCCCTTCTGTGCTACCACACTTAGAAAATCCATGTTTTTCAGGTAATTTTTCAAATTGCTGTATTTTCATGTGCATGTAACTCTGTTTGTGTGACTGGTATGGGCAAGATGAGTTCTATATGTGTTTAAGCCACGTTAAGCTTACCACCAAAAAATGAATACCCTTTTTGAGTGAATTATACTTGGCATAGAGGGCACCTACAATACGTACCTTTTAACATATTTCATTTTTTTAATCACATTTTGGAAAATTTTATTTTCCCTCAGAAATATGTTGTTGGTGTTTTGATTCATAGAATGTGTTCTCTAAGTGCATGTTACTGGGTTGTAAAAATTTCACTGGACTGTGTGGAATAGTTCCAAAGTTATTAAGACCTGAAGTTGAGTCTAAAGATAGATTGCCAGATGCGGGTTGCAATTTCCGGGTCACGCCACTTTCTTTCACAAGTCATAATTCTGGAACTAATTGGCAGGGGAAACTAATACTTTGTACACGAGTGTTCCACACTTGGTACCATTGGTGTGCTAAATTTTAGCCAAATCTGAGACTACCAGCTGGAACATTTAATCAAATTGGTTGAATTGACATGGAATGACCCATAGGTGTCCTGCACAAAAAACAGTGCTCTGTAGCTCACCCCCAAGAATAAGTGTTCAAAGTCCCACAGCATTTATATCTTAAGGAATTACAATATGACAAGTTAAGTTGTCTATTTCTCTTGAGCATGATTCATATTCCATGACCAGCTACTGTTCTTAACTGATAAATAGGTCTGGTGAGAGTGCACGGGTTCCGTAACATACATATTCTACAGGCAGTTCCTGTAATTTAGTGATGAATACGTTTGGCACGAAGTGAATTATTTGGCACAATACAGCCCATATTCATCCACATCATCGGATCATCATCTGTGCAGCTTACAGCTCACATTGTGCGGGTGAAATGCAATTTCTTAGACTGATTACCATAGATGTTAAGTCCCATAGTGCTCAGAGCCATTTGAACCATTTTTGCAATTTCTTAATTCAGTCTCCTTGGGGTTTCTTTGGGCAAAGAATTTTTTCCTCCCGCAAAGATGTTTTTATTCTCAAAAACAATGAATCCTTTCATATTCCACAAAATTTTGTCATGATTTTAGCAGACTGTTTTATCTTCAGTCAAGTCTTGATGATAAGCCACATTGGTGGAAAGAGCTCTCTCAGAAACAGAGTTCCTTAGTTGTATGTGAGGCCCCATTTCTGGCCTAGCTGATTTAGGATTTTTATACAGGCACAGAGCTTTTCTTCATCTAAGATTGCTCCTTTTTGTCTGTCTTTGCAAATGTGAGTATAGACAGAGAGAAAAATGCCTCCATATGATGAAAATTTCTAACCAAATGCTTTTGGCCCTTGTTCTTGTCTCTGGTTTTATTGATGGCTCCTACAAATATATTCACTGGTATTTGTGAGCATTACTTTTCAGTATATCTGGTATTTGCAGCAATGCTACCCTGTGTACGTACTGCATTGTGTACTTTTGGAATAGCTCCAAAGGCACAATACACACAACTGTGGGTCCCTCCACGTAGAGCGAGTAAGAACAACCCACGTTCAAAGGCATGTGAGCTACATTGGTGCCATACTTCATAAACTACTCCCAACACATACAAGAGGTTGGAGAACTTTTAGATTAAAGCTAAAAACCGCCTCTACTTCAGAATTGTTTCTACGCTGTAGGTCAATTTCTGCTGTTGGTTTTCCATTTAATCTTTTTCTGACAAAGTTCCAACACATCATTTCAGTGAAGGGAATCAGTTACAAGAATGGGTGCAAAGGAAGTAATGTTGGTATGTGTTCATATGTTTATCTTTTTCGCAAAAAGTTACAAGAATAGCTTCAAAGGAAGTAACGTTGGTATGTGTTCATGTGTTCATCTTTTTCGCAACAAAGTTCCATACGCCAGTAACATTAGTTCTATTCCTGCATGATGTAAGCTAGCTGTAGGCTCTAATGTTTGTAGTTAAATTGAAGGTTTGCTCTCCAAATAAAATACAGAGCAGTGGTGCAGTGTTCTGGCACTGGACTCTCATTCAGGGGAATGAGTTTCAAACTCCCATCTAGCTTTCCTGACTTGGGTTTTCAATGGTTCCCTGAAGCAGCACAAGTGGAGCCTGGGAAGCTTTCACCGAAAAGACCACAGCCGACTTCTGTCCCATCCCCGCCTAATCCAATACAAGTTTGTACAAGTTTTGTATACACCAATGAGCCAAAACATTATAGCAACTGCCCACTACAAGTGTGAATGCCACATAGTGGCAGGTGACACACTAAGTAAAATATATAAGGGAAGCAGAGACGAATGGAGAAGCAGTCTAGTGACAATATGGTCACAAACAATGAAATCCAATGACATAAACGACTTTCAAAAAAAGGGCAAATTGTTATGACACAGCACTTTAGAACAAACATCTTTGAAACAGTGAAGATGGTCACCTCTTCGCATGATACTGTTGTGACCATTTCTCTAAACAGGTTAAACATTGATGAAACCACAAGTATGTGTACACAGTAAAATATGAGGTTCTGCAGTAGACAACCCCCTATGTGTTCCCATGTTGACCCAATGTAATCATCAATTAAGTTTGCAATGGGCATGGGATCATCAAGATTGGACTGTAGGTCAATGAAAACACATAACCTGGTTGGATGAATCAAGTTTCTTGTTATACCAAGTCACAAGATGAGAACACTATTGAGTGCCACCTGCATCCCTTCGTGCTTTTTGTCTTCCCCGATGGTGATGACATCTGCTATCAGATAACTGTCCTTCTCACAAGGCAAGAATCACACTAAAGTGGTTTGAGGAACACGACAGAGAATTCATGCAGATGTCTTGGCCACCAACATCATCTGAACTGAAACCAATGGAATGCATCAGATCTGTGCTCACAAATTGCCGTGATTTATTGGAATTAAATGACATCTGGCATCACATACATCCGGAATACTACCAAAAACTTGTTGAATCCATGCCATGCCAAATTACTGATTCATTGTGTTCCAAAGGAGGTCCAACAGCCTATTAATCAAGGGTCGTAATATTTTGGCTCAGCAGTATATGTGTACAATATACCTGTAATGTATCTGACACATCCGGGTACTATTGTGATTAATGATCAAAGCAAAATAAATAAAATAAAACATTCACATTTTTTAAGATATATGGAAATTATATAGCAACCACTATGGGCTATATTACTTTACACGCCATCTTTGATTCATCACAAAATCCTAAAATCCTACTGCTAACCCCAGCTTCTTTTCATTCCCTCTTTGGCAGACACATCTGGAATCTATTCTTCACACCTAGTAGACCAGTTGCCAAGGCATGTCATCCAAACCAGCAATGAAGATTCTGACAATTCCAGCTTGTATACACCTATTCCACATTTTCTACAAGTTGCCATTTCATTTCCCTTGCTGATGAAAAATAAGTCATTCTATTAGAGCACCTTTGAATTATGTTAAAACAGTCTGTAGTTTTTGTGGACAGCACTGGATACCTGTCTTTCTTGTCCTTATAACTGAACATGTGTTATATGCCCAACACAAACAGGTCAACCCCCTCCAATCACTGTCATTTTGGTGAGTGTGCCCAGTACTGTCCCAATAAGCATGACTGGAAATATAAGCAATTTTCTAGGCGTCACTGAGATTGCTCACTATCGGCAAGTTACCAAACTCGCTGGTGTGCCAACAATCTTGATGCTGAGGCTGGCCCAGATCCCTATTCTCTAAAATGCTAAATATCCCACCGCAGTTAAAAAAGTGGTTGCTGAAGCACATAAATACTGTACAATTACAGAAGACTGTCCCACACCTAGTTGACACACTACGAACTTCAAGGAACTTGAACCCTGCCAGAGGCAACTTAACACCCTGATATGTTCAGAATAATGTATTGCCGAGAGCATATGAATCTTAATAATGCTCTTGGTGCATCAAAAAAGTCCCCCTCCCCCCCCCCCCCCAGAAAAATTGAATGGTATGATACGCACAGTTCAAACAATTTGTCCTAGTACATTCACTCCCACATAGTGCCTAACGTCACGCTGTCTGAAACAGAACAAAATTTGCCCAGAAAGCTACAAGAAACACATAAAATCAGTTGGAGAAAACCATCTCTATACGAGACGTAAACCGTACTTCTAACAAGAGGTCAAAAATTAATTCACACCGCTGGAGCGCGGATTATTACAGCCTTGCACGGAAAAAATTATAGGTCTAATTACAAGTCTTTTGCTGTACGTCGATACAAAAAGAAATCTTAATCATCTATTACATTCGAACACACTATGTGGGCACGTCGTAAAACAGTGCAAGTGTGTAGCCCATTCTTTACATTTTGTGTGCATAGACCTAATATTGCTACCTCTTAATAACACGCCTGGTGATATTGTTGCCATACATTCCCTAGTCTTAAACAAACAAATGACTGACATAAAACTTGACAATACTCACTTGCATATCTGTTTAATTTTCTTAAGCTTTGATTCGTCCAATGTTTTCTGGCCACTGTGGGTTAATATTTCAACATTCTCGGCCAACTGTCCACACATATCACTGTCCAAGCGTTCTGCCATTGCACATATAATTTTGTTAATAACTATTAATGTTAGGCGCTTTCGTTTCTAATTATCTGACTGCTTGGTCATAGTTTTCTTTTAAGCAGGTTCCACTCGATTTGACTTATCTGTGACGTAATCTGAAAAATTGAGCACTCTTGAAGGTGTACTCATCCAGCAATTCCGTGCATATATGCAACGGCAATGTTGTAGTTGACAGTTCTTATACACATCTCAAATACAGAAAACTTGACTCTACGGTGGAACGAAACCGCACTTATTCGTCTCCTTCTCAAAATGCGAAACAGCCATAAATTATATATACATACATTGACAAAAAACCAACGATCAGTTTCGCCCACTGTTGAGCATGGAATTTACAAGAATGTCCTTTATGGATACATAACAAACAACGAAACAGTTATGGCAGGCACTTGTTTGATGTTTTGATAGCCAGGAAATATATTGTTGTCATTTGCTACGCGAAAAAAAGAATCATGATATATCTTGAGGTCGATTCACACAGAACGGAACGGAATACACCGTCACCATTAAAGTGGCGTATTCACACTAGAAATAAGTGAACTGAACGTAAGAATATATCACAGTTATGGAACTAGTAATGATAAAGTTTATTAATAGCCCATAGAACGGATGCTCTTCATCAGTTTTGCATGGTAAACTGCTGAGAAGTGAAACATTTCAAAACATCGACATTTCTTTGCTAAAGCAAATATGCACATTCACAAACCAACGATCAGTTTCGCCCACTGTTGAGCATGGAATTTACAAGAATGTCCTTTATGGATACATAACAAACAACGAAACAGTTATGGCAGGCACTTGTTTGATGTTTTGATAGCCAGGAAATATATTGTTGTCATTTGCTACGCGAAAAAAAGAATCATGATATATCTTGAGGTCGATTCACACAGAACGGAACGGAATACACCGTCACCATTAAAGTGGCGTATTCACACTAGAAATAAGTGAACTGAACGTAAGAATATATCACAGTTATGGAACTAGTAATGATAAAGTTTATTAATAGCCCATAGAACGGATGCTCTTCATCAGTTTTGCATGGTAAACTGCTGAGAAGTGAAACATTTCAAAACATCGACATTTCTTTGCTAAAGCAAATATGCACATTCACAAACGTCAAACAATATTTATAAGGGAATACAAACAGCCAATCGTTTACTCTATCCATTGTGTTTCCCTACATAGCATATTATGACAGAAACGACACTTTTATACTGCAGTTTTTTCACCTAAACAGGTTATTTGACGAATTGTGTTCTGTTAGTGTAAAATCTAAATTATTTTTCGCTTTCAGGTATGTGGTGCACGCAGTGTTTCTTACTGGCTAACGTGGTTGACATGCTGTGGATCGCCATTTGAAGCCCAACCACCCGCAGTTATTTGTTATTTGGAATTTATCATTTCTGGGAGATTCGTGAAATATGTTTATAATGTTTGTATATTCTGGAATATTCGATGTTCGTATAAATACAGCATTCTGTATATTCAGTGTCTGTATAAATCACTGACGACCCTGCTTTTGAGTTTCGACTTGTGGTTAGGATGTGACATTGTTTAAAATGTGCTTCATCATCGGGATTCCAATTAAGCAACGTAAAAGCCGCCGCCTACATGGACAGGAACCGAAATACAAGCAGTACATCGTTCCTACGATCTGTATATTCAGGAAACCAATGGATTCCTAGTTAACAGTAAGTCAGCTGCATCTCAGGCCTCAATCAGTGTTTTCTGGAGATGCTTGTCATGACCCAACGAAATGACTGAAAAAAATTCAATCTAATTGTCAAATACAACAGGTGGAATGACATGATATGTTTGCAAATGTGTACTTTTAATTGGACGGCAAGCCTAGCAATGGTTTACAACAAAAGGAGAAATTCAATAGCTGGGATAATTTCAGTCCAAACCGAAGGAAACTTTTGGCGACAATCGGCAGCAAGTCCACTTAGCGGAGGAACAATTGAAGAATAGGACCCATCGTCATGGGGAAATGACACTGTCTTACATACAGAATGGGGGACATAGAAGGAGCCTCCCCAAGGAATGTGTTAATGACACATTCAGGCTCCCCTGGGCAACAGCTTCAGCTGGATGATCCTTTCACTCCAAAAGCGAAACAAAAGGAATATGTATTTAACACAATGGACCTTTTCAAGTCCAAATAAGGCTATTATCTCTGCAAATATCGAGGGCATATCTGCATGCAAGGAAAAACTGTTGCAGGAACTATGTCAACAAAATGACTGTGATGTCCTATGCATACAGGAGACTGCAGAGATAGTTACCCAAACAGACCCAGAATTCAAAGCATGGGGCTTACTGCCAAAAGGCCACATTAACAATATGGGAGTGCAGTTTCTGTTAAGTGTGAAATCCAGGTCCAGTCAACTAATATAGCTGAGGAGAATGAAACTGAGATACTAAGAATTGAACTGAACAGCTACACTATTACCTCTGTGTATAAATCGCCACACACTGAAATTAAGACCAATGAGGTCTGCTCACTTGACACTGGAAAGATATACAGGGTGTCCGAAAAGTCTTTCCCTGATTACATAAATTGATAACTCAGGCTAGAAGTAAGATACAATTATGAAACTAGTGTCTAATTGTTTACAAACTATCAAAGTTTTTTTTCTGTTTTAGGTTCGCAGTACATAAGTAGTGGATGAGGTGCAGTGCCCAAGAAGCCATGTTAACCAATCAGGAGAAGACACAGTTTGTCATGTGGTACCATGAGACACGATCACCAACCACAGTCCAGAGACACTTCAAGACAACATTTGGAAGGAATCCACCTGATGTCAAGAGCATTAAAGCCTGGTATGAGAGGTTCAAGAACACAGGATCGGTTGCTGACCTTCCGAGGTCTGGTCGACCAAGAACCTCAGCAGACAGGGTGGAAGCTGTAAGGCAGTCTTTTCTGCGAAGTCCGAAGAAATCGGTGCGCACGGCCTCACGTGACTTACAGATGCCAAAAAGCTGTCTCCATGACATTTTACACAAACGTTTATTGTTTCATGCATACAAAGTGCAAATCGTTCAGGCCTTGTTGCCCAATGACAGTACATGTCGATATGACTTTGCAGTCGAAATGCTATCACGTATTGAGGACGATGATGGTTATCTCAGACGAATTGCCTTTTCCGACGAAGCGACCTTTTTTGTCAGTGGAGTAGTGAATCGCCATAATGTGCGCATTTGGGTTTCACATCCCCCTGGCGAGGTCATGGAGTGCACCAGAGGCAGTCTAAGGTGAATGTTTGGTGTGTGCTATTGCACGATCGAATTATCAGGCCATTCTTCTTCGCTGAGGCTACCATCACATCTGCAGTGTAACTGGACATGTTGCAACTGTATGCTGTTCCTCAGCTGCTTCAGTATCACCCCAATGTCTTGTTTCAGCAAGATGGTGCACAGCCTCATTGGGGTTTGGACGTCCGTGGCTACCTCGATATGACCTTTCCTGGGCAATGGATTGGTCGTGATGGGCCAACAGTTTGGCCTCCACACTCTCCTGACATAACCCCATTAGACTTCTTTTTATGGGGTTACGTCAAGGACGAGGTCTAACGAACACGTGTACCAGATCTTGAAACCTTGCGGCAACAGATAACCACAGTCGTTGAATCGATCCCTCCAGTGATGTTGGCTAATGTGTAGACGGAAATTGAATATCGCCTAGATGTGCTACGTGCTACCAAGGGAGCTCATGTGGAAGTTTACTGATGTGTGAAAAAAACTTTGATAGTTTGTAAACAATTAGACACCAGTTTCATATTTGTATCTTACTTCTAGCCTGAGTTATCAATTTATGTAATCAGGGAAAGACTTTTCGGACACCCTGTATTTTGTGGTTGGGGATTTCAGTGGCCACAGCAGAGTCTGGGGTACCCTGACAATGACAAGAATGGGGAGGCAGTGATCCAGTGGGGAGATGCTAATAGTCTAGTTCTCTTACATGATAATAAATTACCACCCCCCTTCAATAGTGCTAGAGGGCACAGAGGTTATAACCAAGATCTGATACTTGTGAGTAATCAGATAAACCACCAATGTGTGAAGTGAGTATGTCAATGTATCCCAAACATCCAACACTGGTCAGTTATGTATCAGGTTACTGCTTAGCCAGACCCCCTACCATCCTCCTGCAAATGCGAATACAAGTTTAAAAATGCTGACTAGGTCAAGTTTCAGAAATTACTGGATAATACTTTGGATACACTTATAACCAACCCAAGCTCATATGACAGATTTGTGGAAATTGTTAAAAAATGGTCATGACTGTCCATCCCCAGAGGTTGCAACACCATATCGAAGGTCTAACAACAACAATGAAAGCTCAACTGTAAAACTACCTAACACTCTTCTACGTCAATCCGCTGGGAGAAGGCACGATAGAGGCAGGGAATCAACTGATCACTTGCATATCAGAGCCCAAGAGAGAGAACTGGATCAAACTAATGGAGGAAATCGATAGAAGCAAAAGAAATTATGAAATGTGGAGGCTACTGAAGCACCCCAACAGTGATCCAGCTCACCCAAGAGCCTATGCCAACGTAACGGCAGACCAAACAACAACTCATCTCCTAAAGAATGGCAAGCCAATCAAATGCCCCCTAGAAATGGAACCGATATTAACCGAATAGAGGGCAATGAAACGACCATCTGTCCACCCCTTTTACCACATAAGAGCTGAATGATGCCATAAAGAAATGCAAATCATGGAGGGGTGCTGGATGACATCCTGACTGAGCAGATCAAACATTTCGACCTGACAGCAAAACAGCAGCTAATGGACATCTTTAACACCTGTCTACAACAGTGCAAAATTCGTAACATCTAGCGAAAAGCGAAGATCATAGTTATTCTTAAACTGGGTAAAGAAACCAGCAACCCAAAGAGCTATCGCCCAATCTTCTTGCTATCACATACATACAAAATTTTAAGAAGACTGATACAAAACTGCCTCACACTGGCCATGGAACCCGTCCTTATGCCATAACAAGCTGGATTCCATCCTGAAAAAAGTTGTACTGCACATGTGCTCTATCTAACTCAGCAAATTGAGGATGGTTTCGAAGGGGGCTTTGTAATGGGTGTTATTTTCATGACCTTATGTCTGCATACAACACCATTAATCTTTGACTCCTGATGTAGAAGGTATATGCTACAACTAAAGACATTAATCTTAAAAACGTAATTAGAAATCTGCTCCACAATCGGAGGTTCCTAGTGGAGTTACAGGGAAAATGAAGCAGATAGAGAAACCACAGGTCTGGCCTGCCACAGGGAACTGTGTTGGCATCTCTACTCTTCGACATCTACACCAATAATCAGCCCCTACCTTCGGGTACAAATAGCTACATCTACACAGATGACAGGGCAATTACATCACAAGGGAAAACGTTCAAGGAGGTGGAACACCGTCTTATCATGGCCCTAGATGTGCATTATCAAAACAATCAGTTGAAGCCAAAGCTAGAGAAAACACGAATATGTGCCTTCCACCTTTGGTACAAGCAGACTGACAGAAAACTACAGATTGAATGGAAGGGTAAGCTATTACAGCATTGCCCCAAACCCAAATACATAGGTATAACACTAGATAGGGCCCTAACATAAAAAAGGCTACCTTAACGCCAAACTAAAAGTTAGCAGAAGAAATAACATCATTAACAAGCTGATAAGCTCTAAATGGGGAGCCAAACCTACAGTCCTCAAAACCTCAGCAGTCGCCCCCTGTAACTCCAACAGAGAATATTTGTGCCTCCTTACGCAAAGCAAGTTGATGTCGTCCTGAAAGAGACAAGCAGGATCATCACTGGATGTCTGAAACCCACACTTCTGGACAAGATCCAGCACCTAACTGGCATCACCCCTCCAACCATCTGTAGAGAGACAGCAGCATTTAAAGAGAGACTTAAATCAGCAGAACTGGAATTCCACCACCTTTATAGTCTCCAACCAGCTCACATGTAATTAAAATCAAGGCAAAGTTTCCTGAGATCGACAGAAGATTATGAAGAACCTAAAACAAGAGTGATCCTTTGGGGGAAGACCTCATATCAAGGCCAGATGGAGCCGAAAGAGGAACTATCACCATGATGCGATGAAAACTGCAGAACCTGGAAAGCACTGAACAGACTACATACGAGCACCATAAGATTGAGAGATACACTCAATAAGTGGGGCTACCCCACAGACTCTAACTTCTGTGAATGCAGATTACTAGAAACCACGCTTCATATGTACACCTGTCCAGTGTGCCCCACCAAAGGCACATAGAGAACCTTATGGCAGCGAAGCCAGATGCAAATGATGTCTCCCATTTCTGCACACGAAATGTTAGCTTAAAATCATGATATGTATTTCCTATTTTTATACTTGATACACTGTAATCTTTACATAGCTTTGTATCTACTATTCTATATTGGGTTTCATTGTATACATTTTATGCAACTTGGTGATGCTTTTGACACACATACAGAAAGTTTTGTACCTATGTCACGTTATGAATACAGATATGACAAAAGCTGACAAAAGCTCGCACTTGATAAAATGAGGTGTGGAAAACATATATCAATCTGTTTGGGTAAAGGATGTCACAACAAGCAAGGAATTCATCAAGCAGTTCCAGAACAGAAAGAATCGATGAAATTAGTATGATCGAATGCCAAATATCGTCTCTATGGCATTTGTGGAAGACCGCATGACTTCACCTCCTTCATACACCAGGTGGTGAGAGAAGTGATACAGCACTTTATGGCAACGAGGAGTGTCAGACTGAGTAAGCAGGAGGTAGCAGCCATGAATTTCGCCCTGCTATGTCAAGAGGTACTAGAGGATGTTCAAGAAAATATAAATTGGTCTCTAACACCAATCTCCATCACCAGAGAAACCAGAGAAACCACCAGAACAGACTCTGAATGATTGCTAGAGACACCAAACGACAATCTAGCACCCAACCAATGAACATGCAACCAATTTTTAAACTAAGTGTAACGCTTTGTCGAAGAACAGACATTTAGAAGATAGAAAACAGTATGGTAGTTTGTTTCCACTAGGAACGACCTGGGCATGTTGTACACTACTGCAGGGAAAGAAGGCGATCGTTCGACGACTACTACACCGTCAGTCGTCAACCATGACAACATTTCTATTCATGCTCTTCAAATACAGACTATTTCAGCCGGCTTAGCGGGACAAAGGCCTTCACCACACCCTGGACCAGGTCGCTCTCCAACAGGCCACAACTGTTCCCCATCACCACACAGAGGTACCAGTCGCTCGCCAAGCTGCCGACTTCAGGAAGACTAAATGAGACGACCATCTATGTTAGTGAGACCAACACAGGTGCAAATCCTCCTTGGGCAGTCACCAAGGTTTCAAGAAATTTCATTGGGGGTGTCACTGAAGGTCAACCTGTCTGAGTGCTAGTGAACTCATTGGCTTTCTTTTCTGTAATGACAGATCATTATCAGCTAAGGAGGCTATGTTCCATGATGTGAAAGCGATTTTGCTGAAAGTTGCAAATGGGAAATACATCCAATTGACAGGAATATATATTGTAAGAATAACTATCGATGACACAACATAGCCCTTGGAATTTGTCATTTTAACAGAATGTAATCATAACGTTATTCCCGGATTGGATTCTTGCAGGCATTGCAAGCAATCATAGACTGTGGAAGATCAGAATTCCAGACTGACAAAACTATTCCCACTAGCACATATAACAAACAAAAAAGACTTCTCTGTCCAGTCATTTGCCATTGAAGATGTTACTCTGCCGTCATCACCAAAATAAGTTCCATTCCTCAGTCAAGATGCTCAGTTAAATTGTGAAGCTTTTCTAGACTGTAAAAGCTACTCAGACTTACAAAAGAAATCTACATGACAGATTGTCACAATCGTCACGATCATAAGCGCTGTAGGTCGTCAAGAAGAATCTGTCGCAACCAACTACAAGTCATCCCTTAAAGTCTGTGTGTAGGTACAGCTAAACCATTCCAGAAAGGGCAGTTTATTAACATCAATGAAGACCCATGCTCCGCTACCACTACACACAATGCAGGAGAGGAAGCTACTATCATATTCCAATAGAACGTGGCCTGACTGAGGAACAAACTCGGCGCGTGATAGCCATTCTATGTCATTTTTAGGATGCTTTCAAATCCAGAATGGAGAAAAGAGAGACCAAGTGGCCCCTGCTAAAACATCATATCAACAACAGGGATCATCCACCAATTATCCAGGGCTCATATGGAGTGCCAGCTGCTGAACGACGGATAATCTGAGAGGAACTGGAAAAAATGCCGCAAGATAATATTATTGAACTTCAGAGAGTTCTTGGTCCTATCCTGTAGTTCTTGTGTAGAAGACAGATGGTACTTGGTATTCCTGCATCGACTGCACAAATTCCTGAAGAAAGATGTCTATCCAGTCCCATGCACTGATAACACCCCAAACTCCTTGAAATGAGCAAAGTATTTCTCAACTATGGACACGCAGCTGGCTGCTGGCAAATTGAGGCTGATGAGGATCAAGGGGAAAAGGCTTCATAACTCATTATGTCCACTATGAGTTTAAAGTTATGTTGTATGCAGATTGTAATGTTCCAGCCACTTTTGTAAGTATGATGGACAACATACTTTGACATCTTAAATGGACCACATATTTTTGCCTTCTGGATGACATCGTAATTTATTTGAAGACATTTGAAGAACAGCTAAGCCAGCAGTAGATGTGTATTATTTATTCTATGCCTACATCCAAAATGAGCCATTTTCAATACGATTCTGGGCAATTTATAGAAATTTATCATCGAAATATATCAGTGCCTATGCTGTTCAAAACAGTGGCACCTGACAAGAACGACCACTTTGGGTGCAACCTGATTTTGATGCACTGACATCTGATCAGTGATCAAAATGATTAGACTGACAATAGTAATTAGACACCCAGATAATCAGCATATTGTTGAATGAATCTAACGTACCTATTATGCCTATTTTATATACTGACAATGATGTTACCTACAATAGTTACATTGATGACAGTGACGTGTTAGTGATGATGTGGGGTTATTAACATATAGATGAAACCGAAGTAAAATATAACATATTGATTATGATGACATATTGATGAAAATGCCAACATAATGCGACATACAGACGTATACAGTATGTGTAACATAGAGTAAAATATGATATATAAATTACGATTAATTCTACTTCTAACAAGAGAAGGACAATTAACATACAGAAAGTGATTCAAATGTACCCATAGTAAACTATAATTTACTTAATGGTATCTTGTTTCATTCTACTGTATATATTTCATGATTACAAAACTTGTTTGTTCAATAATAGTAAATTACATAGAACAATGAATTTAATTGGCATTGGTTAAGTAAAATTTGCCTTACACATTCTTTGTCATTTCCTGCAGTTTCAGCACTCCATCGAATATTTAACTGACGGTCAAATCGAATCAGATTACCTACTTTTTCGATATTTTCACCCGTTTTTGATGCTGAAGGGCGTCTCGAGTGTGAGTTGCCTTCAACGTTTTCTAGGCCATCTTGGAAACACTTGAACTAGTAAAAAACTCACATAAGCAATAAACAGTCTTTACCATAACTTCTCTTATTAAAAGATGTGTTACAGTAGCAGTCTTTCCAAGTTTCACGTGAAACTTCGTGTCAGTTCGTTGCTCTGTTATTGCATTTATCATTTTTCTGACAAAAAAAAAACTGCTCCAATACAAACAAAGGCCATGAGCACACTAATTTACCTACAGACCCCAGAAATGCCGCGTTCTACTGCGAAGACTTCACACTTCACAGTTATTGGTCATTTATCTTTTGCACATGCATACTTACTCTGAGACAGCATCAGTCCCATTATATTATAGCGACACATTGTAGATCGTTAGTGCAACCTATTCTTGAGTACTGTTCGATTGTTTGGGACTCCACCAAGTCAGATTGAAGGAAGACATCGAAGCAATATAGAGGGAGGCTGCTAGCTTTGTTACCAGTAGGTACAAACAATATGCAAATGTTATGAGATTCTTCTGTAACTGAGATGGGAATCCTGGAGAGAAGGCAACGTTCTTTTCAAGGAACACTAGTGCGAAAATTTAGAGAACCGGCATTTTTGGCCAACTGCAGAACGATTCTGCTGCCATCAACGTACATTTTTCGTAGGAACCATGAAGATAAGATCCAAGAAACTAGGACTCATACAGAGACTTTTTGCCATAGCTCTATTTCCGAGTGGATCAGGAGAGTAAGTGACTAGTAATGGTACAAGGTACTCTCAGCCACGCACCGTATGGTGGTTTGCGGACTATATATGTAGACATAGATGCAGATATGTAAATTATTGGCAATTAACTTTTGTGGTAACTTGCATCGCGTGTACAAAATGCCAATACCAGCATTAGAATCTGAATTTGTCAGGGATGTTTTTCGTTTAATACATTTATGTTTCACTTTGTGGTCTTGTGCATCGTTTGCGTCGTTGTCATCGCTGGATATGGGGTATTATTGTTCATTCAGTTGTTATATCAGGGTAGTGTAAGTGTGATGCAATATTTGATACGTGAAAAGAAGGTTGAAGTGTTCAGTAGTGGAGGACCGAAAGCAAACGCTGAACGAGTCATGCTATGAGAGGCAACTGGTTAACAAGCTTCCTGTAGGAAGTATATAAATTTATCCTTAATGAATAGACAAGTGAATTAAAGAGCTTTCTGCAGACATATGAACACTGTGCGAGAGTTCAGTATCCCAGGCAGGAAACGTGCACTTTGGTAATCAATGGTTAACTGGTCAAGTCACAAATCCTGAATTGCTCACCAAACTGATAATGGAAGTGTTCATGCACCATAGTGGAAAATATCAAAAGTAATGTAGAGCACGATGTGGAAAACCACCAGAAAAATGACGAACTGTGGTCAAACCTGGCGATTCAAAACAAGGCACAAAACACCAAGAATGATAAATTGTTGAGGGCAACGGAAGAGCAGGGGACTCTACTAGAAAGGCAAGGTGACGTGTTGGAAAAACATAATGCCAAATTGGAAATACAAACCATGGAACAGTTTAAGAAGACCCAGGAAGTTTTGGAGGAACATGGGAAGCAAACTGAAGGATGTGTCGTTGACCTCGAAAAGGAAAGTAAGGGGCGCTGCTGTCAGGTTGTGAGAGTCTATTTAGAAGGTAGAATCGGTATTAGAAGAGCACCACACCACCGACGCAGATTTGCAAGTGAAGTGCAGATCACAATGAGTGAAACTGAGATTCTGATGAATATTATAGATGAAATCAGACTAAATCTGAAGTTGATTGAGTAGTCGCGAGAAGCGGAAAGATGAGGCAGGTATTCTGGATGATATGCTATGAAATCTGACAGAAACGTAAGAAGCACTAGGCAGAAAATACATGTGAGAGGGATGAGAAAAATGATGGTAGTCATTGCACTACACAGACACTCAAGACAAATGATTGCAACAAAGAAAATATCAAAGAGGAAACTGTATGCAGAGAATATATAAACAAACAGAAAATAAGTTATTTTTCAGAGCAGTCCGGTAACCTAAACCCAAAAATCTGGATCAGTCACTTCAACAGCATATTGCCATCATCGTAGTAGCATGCTCAAACAATTAGTTACATATGTGCACACCTTAATGGAGAACCAGCTACAACTATGAGAATTAGGGCAGATGCATGCCGTATTTATGATGCATTTCGTTAGGAGTACTTGGAAGAATACTGGCTGCAGGTAGAGCAGGATGGAGAGGAAAGGGACCTACTCATGCTACCAAAGTACCTAAACAACGAATGTAACAGTCCAGGAGCGTATTTTAAAAGTATGTTTTTGAGAAACGACACCGATTACGAATCGTTTATCGCAAAGAATATTATACAACTCTGTTTTGTGTAACAACCATAACGAGTGAGGAGAGAAATCGTATTAGCCGGCATAGGCGTGTATGACGAATGTATATTTCATCAACTAATGGGGAAATTAGGATTCAAGGAGTGAATGAGAAAATGTGATCTTCCATACGCGAATTATTAAGTGTTTAGAGCATCTGAAGCAGACGTCTGTATGAAGGAAGGGACAATTTGGTGATAAATGTATGAGAGATTTGGAAAGTTTGTTAGTTGCGAGTGATATCAAAATGCATGTGTTGAATGTATTAGTTTGAGTATTAGATGTACAAGCTGCATGTGCTGTATAAAGGTTTCCGTACTAGGAATGTGGGTGTTTTGCATGATGAAGTAGAGTGGTGCTGAAGTGAGACTCTGCATACTTTGCCTTTGTGGAATTATGGACAGTCTAACATATAATTAAAACACAAGATCGGGTGATGTACTGGAGAAAGTTACAATTTTTACGCATCAAAAAGTTCGACAAAGTGATTGTGCCAAGGTCGCACTGTACCGGGAAATGTAAAATACAGATGTGAGGTAGCACTCAACCAGTCGAAATTTGTGTTGTAAGTTACAGTTGCGAGGTCGCACTGTGTAAGGAAGACTTGTTTCATTCTTTTTCGTTATTTGTCAGACACAAGGTAGCGCCATAAACAAGAAATGTGACGTAAATGTGACCTGTAGCAGAGTCGCTCTGTGCCATAACCATAGGTCAAATGATTTACCAGTCGCTAGATCACTCCATATGCAAATGAAGTTAATAGAAACGAGGTAATTATTAAGTATGGTTAGTGATTTGGAGAGTTACGGATGTGAAGTCATGCCAAGCTAGGAACTTTTAATATCTAGATGGTAGATGTGATAATTCATGAGAAAGTGCATACATACAAAATTCAGAGTGTGCAAGAGTCTTCTGTGCTTTGTGTTGTGTTGGCAGAAGAGCCAACACCGTGTTACTAGTGGAGGCCGAAATGCACGCGTTTTAGCTCACGCAGCCTGTCGTGAGGAGGGAAGAACTATACTGACCTGAGGTCTGGAACATAACAAGGAATTAGAATTCAGAAAGCGGACGTAATTAGTTTGATACTTAACTTTAATCCATTAATGATGAACGTCGCGCTAGCAAAGTCGGCTGTACAACTGGGGCGAGTGCTAGGGAGTCTCTCTCGACTAGGCCTGCCGTGTGGCGGCGCTCGGTCTGCAATCACTGATAGTGGCGACACGCGAGTCCGACGTATTCTAACGGACCGCGGCCGATTTAAAGGCTACCACCTAGCAAGTATGGTGTCTGGCGGTGACACCACATTCCTCCCCCGCAAATCGGCGTACGGTTGTGGTATAAGGCCTCCGTCCGCCATGTTGAGGTATGCGACGAGGTGGGGAGCCTAACAACAGGCGAGGCTGTGCCACCCGCACCCTGCCATTCGGACCGCAGGGAGCTAGGGAACGCCTGAAAACCTACTCCAGAGTGCACGCCAACATGTGGTGTATGCGCCCTTAGAGAGACAGCAGGGGCCGAAGGGTCGACCTCCATCGGGCCGGGGCACCCGACGGGCGAAGACGACAAATGGTCTGGAGCGGGCAAGAGTTCCATGTCGGATTACAACTGGTCCCGGGGAGTGATTGGCGGCGCGTGACCCAGGAAGACGCCCGGCGACTGCAGCGACGCGTCCACTGTGGGCGTCGCCGGCGGGAGAACAGGCGGCGGCGGCGGCGTGTCGCCATGGGACAAAATGGAAGGCAGCGTCGGTAACACCTGGGGCTGAGGCGAGTCAGTAGATGGGTCCCCGGGACGCTGACCGGACGGCACCGTCGCTGAAAGCAGACGGGGAGTGGCAGATCCCGTGCGACGACAGAGGCGCAGCTGATTGAGATGCCGGCGCACCTCACCAGAGGCACCCAAAACCAGATACATAGCGCGTCCGAGGCAGCGAAGAATGCGCTCTTCGAACCAACGCCGTGAACCTCGATAGTGGCGGTAGTAGACAACGTCGCCTGGGGCAAAAGCAGGTGTCTGCCGCTGCACAGCTACCGGATGCGGCGGATGTAGCAAAGACATCAAGGTGCGCTGATGGCGACCGTGGAGCAACTCAGCCAGCGAGCGATCATCTCGGGGCTGAGAGCGATACGAGGACAAAAAGAGCAATAACGCGTCCTCCCGAGAATGCGACTCTTTCAACTTCAACATCTGTGACTTGAAAGTCCTGACCAATCGTTCAGCGGCACTGTTTGACTGCGGCGAAAACGGCGCGGACGTCAGATGTTGAATACCATTGGCCTTGCAGAATGACTGAAATTCTGTGAACATGAATTGTGGGCCATTGTCGGAAACAATTGTCTGTGGAAGACCTTCAATGCAAAAGATAGCAGATAACGCTTGGATGGTGGCAGATGATGTTGTGGAAGACATCTGGACAACAAAAGGAAAATTACTGAATGAATCTATCACAACCAACCATCGAGCATTCCAGAATGGACCAGCAAAATCGATGTATTAGCGTTGCCAAGGGAAAGTGGCTTTTGGCCATGCAAAGAATTTCCGCGGTGGTGCTGAGTGTTGTTCGGCACACATCATGCAAGAAAAGCACGTATTCGCAATCGCGGCATCGATTCCGAACCAAGAACAGTGCTGACGAGCAAGTTGTTTCTTTCTCACTATACCCCAATGACCTTGGTGGAGAAGCTTTAAGACAGAGGACTGTAACGAACGTGGGACCACGACCCTGGACTGATCATTATCAGAACGCAATAGCAAAACACCACGTCGAACAAAAAGTCTCTCCTTGTGAGCAAAAAATCGGCGAACCAACGTGTCCCCGATCCGTGACTTTGACAAGGGCCATTGCGTAGCAACAAAACTCGGAACGGTAGCAAGGACAGGGTCGGCAGTTGTGGCTGTAGCTACACGACGAAAATCAATCGGAAACAATTCGACCACGTCATCGGTTTCCGAATCAATGAACACGCAAGCAAGTTTGGAGGAATCGAATGCCCCATCCTCAGCAACAGGCAAACGGGACAACGCATCGGCGATTCCGTGCTTAGCAGTGAACCGATACAAGATATCGCAGCGGTACCGCGAGAGGAAAATAGACCAGCGGATGAATTTCTGCGCTGTACGTGGAGGTACAGGCGTGTTCGGATGAAAAAGCGATGTCAAAGGTTTGTGGTCTGTGATGATGGTGAAGTGACGACCATACAAGAAATCATGAAACTTTGTAACACCAAATACGAGAGCCAATGCTTCTTTCTCGATCTGTGAATAATTTCTTTGCGCAGACGAGAGCAATTTGGACGCAAAGGCAATAGGGCGATCGTGCGAGCCATCTTTGTTCGCAAGCACAGCACCGATCCCGAAATCCGATGCATCCACCATCAACAAAAGGGGCTTCCGGGGATCGAATGGCGTAAGGCAAGTATTGGAAAGCAACGCCGATTTCAACCGGCGAAAGGCGCGTTCGCATTCCGTCGTCCAGACGAACGGAACACCTTTACGGCGTAAGCGATGAAGCGGAGCTGAAATGGAAGAGGCATGCAGCACATATCTGTGGTAAGAGTTGATTTTTCCCAGCACACTCAGTAGCTGCTTCAAACTCTGCGGCGAAGGCAAGTCTTGTATGGCACGGAGGGGCACGGGACTGGGGTGTATGCCTTGGGCATTGAGTACATGGCCCAGGTATGGCAAGTCACGAGCAAAAAACACACGTTTGTCCTTCCGTAAGCAAAGACCATTTTGTCGCAAGACCTGAAATAATGTTCTGAGATTGGCTAAAAGTTCTTCTTCCGTCTTTCCGGAGATCACAATATCGTCCAGATAGTTTGCTGTAGTAGGGACCGACGCACAAACAGTTTGTAGATATTGCTGAAACAATGCAGGGGCAGATGCACACCCGAATGGCAGTCGTTTGAATCGATACAAACCAAAATGCGTGTTAACCACCAAAACGCGCTGGGATTCTTCGTCCACTGGTATTTGCAAGTACGCATCTGCTAGGTCCAACTTCGAAAAGTATTTGCCCGGGCACAGTTTGTCAAAAAGGTCTTCCGGGCGGGGTAAAGGAAAAGTTGCAATCACTAGTTGTGGATTCACTGTTGCCTTGAAGTCCACACAAAGTCTCAATTTTCCCGAAGGTTTTGGCAAAATTACTAAGGGTGATGCCCAGAGAGAAGCCTGCACACGTTCAATTACACCTTGTGATTCCAAATCGTGTAATGTTTTTGCGACCTCATCACGCAATGTGTGGGGAACATTGCGCGCTCTTAAAAATTTCGTTTGCGCGTTTACTTTCAGTTCCAAATGTGCTTTATAGTTCTTAGCGCAACCGAGGCCCGGTGCAAAAATGTCTGCAAATTCTTCACAAAGATGAGAAACACTGTCTGGAGGCATAGTCTGGTTCACTGATAGGACCTGATTTACTATAGGCAAGTGAAACAACTGAAATAAATCGAAACTAAACAAGTTCACTGCAGAAGAAGAACAAAGGACGTAAAACGACACAAGTTTTGTTTGTCCTTTGTATGTTGCAAGAAGGCTGCACTGTCCTGACACAGGGATCTCTTGATCTGAATAGCTAGTTAACGTAACATTTGCGGCACGCAACGGAGGTGTGCCCAGCTGTTTGTAAGTGTCTTGATTGATCAGTAAAACTGCAGCTCCGGTATCGAGCTGGAATGGTATCACTTTGCCGTTAATGTCCAAGTCTACAAAAAGTTTATTGTCCTGCTGACGACAAGAGCGACTGTCTCGTGCAACGTGAACTGACACTGGTACAAAATCACTTGCGACTTGACAGGAGTTCCGGTGATGTCGACGCACACTATTTGTGGGACGAACACAGTCACTGTTAGAGAGTGTGGCACTGGATGGAGTGGAATGAACGATATGAATTTCCATGGGCGAAGTTTCACGAGCCTGAGTATCCTTGGTTCGATTCCGATTCCGGCGCGAAGCAAAGGGCCTGGAATGGTTTTGATTTTCTGATCTGAGCTTTTTCTGGCAAACACTCTGAACATGTCCTTTTTTCTTACAGTAAAAGCAAATAGCTTGGCGTGACGGGCAATTCTCACGCGAATGTTTAGTAGCGCACCGCGGGCATGATTTAAGCACTGCATTTGCTTGCCGGTGCGGCACACGTGGCTGCGAGCCTGGCCAACACCGACTCAAAGGAAGGCCTCGGCACTTGTTCATGACGTCACGTCACCTAGGCACGGCGAATGCCAGGTCTGTTGCAGGCATACTCATAATGGTAGTGTCTCCCTCTCTGACACAGGAAAATGTGAAACTATTGGCGGTAGTTGACCAACACACATTGTTCTGAGAGATTTCTGCAATCAATTAATTGTGCAATTCATTACACTTCTTCACAAATAGTGTACTCCTGAACTTAAATTTCCACCTGTTTTAAGGATTGACATACAAAAACAACTTCATGGTCCAGCATCAACAGAATTCGTGCTTCTTTACCTTATTTGTAAATCTGAGGAAGTTACGTTTGTACTGGGTTGCTTTTACAAGAAACTGTGAACATATTGGTGCTCTTCTTTAGGTATCTTGGTTGACTATGGTGTGAGCAGCACTGAATGTCAATGAAATATCTTGCGATTGCACACGTTGGGGGAGGGGGTGGGGAACAGAAGAGAGATACTTGTTATATCAAACAAATTTTTTTTATCTTATAAAGTTTCTCCTTTCAGTTGCAAGATGGGAATATTTATCTTTTCTGATGTGCATTTTTTAAAAAGTTTAAGCTCAGCAGTGTTTTCGATGTATGAAGCTATTTTGTTTCTGTTTAGAATTCCTTTCGTTGAAAATGACTGTAATCTAATGACTGGCAACAGTTGGACATTTACACATGTAAATTACTTCACATTTCCAGTGACGATGTCAAACGAAAATATATAAATAAATAAAAGAAACGAGTTCATTGTAAGGGGGTTGGGGTAAGTTTCGATAGCAAAATGGATCAAGTGAATATAGTTACTTGAATGTAAAATTTCTGAAGCTTGCAATGGGGCAGAGCATCTTCTCATATTGATCTACGTTTGTTTCGACAGGATTCAGTAATACAGAACTATGATCTTCATTTGTAGCTTTATGATAGTAAGAAAATCTTTCATCTAAATATAACTGCAGAATCCAAAACAATACAAAACATTTTGTACAAAAATAAGAGATTTATAGTGATAAGAACGCCCAGGCATTTCTGCCTGCAATAGATCTAGCGTTCGCCGTGCCTAGCTGACGTGACGTCACCAACAAGCGCTGAGGCCTTCCTTTGAGTTGGTGTTGGCCTGGTGGCAGTGGCGCGGCCGGACGCGAGGGCTGTTTACTGCTCCGTGCAGCTCGCCCGGCGGGCCGATTAACCTGACACATGGCTGGCGAAGTTTCTAATGATTCCTGAGCAAAGTCAAGTGTGTCCTGCCGATCCAATATGACCAGCACTTGTTGAAGGAAGGTATTGACTGGTTTCAAAATCTGTTCCCTTATACGAACATCAGAAACGTTCTGTGCAATTGCATCACGTACCATAGTATCTGAATGTGGGAGTCCACACTGACACTCAAAAGCACAATCCCCAGTAAGGCCTTGCAAGGTTGCAACCCACTCCCGATTAGTCTGACCTGCCGTACGTTTTGTACAAAAGAAGGTATACCGTTTCGCAGCTACATTGACTGATTGTTTGAAATATGCATCTAATGCAGACAAAAGTTCTTCGTAGGACAGAGTTGACCATCACACGGTAGGTTTGCACACCAACGGATGACAAAAGAAAAGGCTGCCACTCATTCTTTGAATTCTGTAGGCGGCGAAATGGAATCAAAATTGGCGTGACCACTCCGTCCAGCTTTCCAGTGCAGCAGCAAAAGGTCTGAAGGTCGGTGCAACAGCGTGTTGTGGCTGCGTTAGCAGTGGAGCGGAGCTGTCCCATCGTTTTGTATTGCACGTTGACCCTGGAAGAGCTGTCCAGCCTGCGTCTGCTGATTCTGTAAGCGATAAAATTCGGACAGTACATCTTGAGATTGTGGGGAAGCCACTACACAATTAAATCAGGACAGTATAGATACAAACACCGTTTTTACACTCGTCTCCAATGTTGTGGTTGGCAGAAGAGCCAACACCGTGTTACTAGTGGAAGCCGAAATGCACGCGTTGTAGCTCACGCAGCCTGTCGTGAGGAGGGAAGAACTATACTGACCTGAGGTCTGGAACATAACAAGGAATTAGAATTCAGAAAGCGGACGTAATTAGTTTGATACTTAACTTTACTTAACTTTAATCCATTAATGATGAACGTCGCTCTTGAAGGTACACAATTCACAATATCAATATCAATAGTAACTGAATATGGCGCCTTGCTAGGTCGTAGCAAATGACGTAGCTGAAGGCTATGCTAAACTGTAGTCTCTGCAAATGAGAGCGTATGTATACAGTGAACCATCGCTAGCAAAGTCGGCTGTACAACTGGGGCGAGTGCTAGGGAGCCTCTCTCGACTAGACCTGCCGTGTGGCGGCACTCGGTCTGCAATCACTGAAAGTGCCGACACGCGGGTCCGACGTATACTAACGGACCGCGGCCGATTTAAAGGCTACCACCTACCAAGTGTGGTGTCTGGCGGTGACACCACATTTTGATTATACTGTCCGTAGTGGATGCGACTTTCATCTGGAGGAAGTCCTTAAGTATAATACTGAATATCACAGAAAATGAGAAGTACAACCCATGGATGAAACAAATTAGTAACGAATAACAAAACTTGAAAGTAGAGGGAGGGGAAGGTTGTGGGCACATGTAAGGAAACAAATTTACGAAATATGAAGTTGTTGTATTGAATATCATTATAGAGTTTTCTGTGTTCTTTTGCATTGTCTATCACGAGTTATTCTTGTATATCTTGCGTGTTTCAAAGTAGTTATCTGTGAATTAGAGTGGCCAGCTTGCATTCAGAATTCCAAGAAAGTAAAAGATTCAAATGTTGTTGTAAAAAGGACTGGTTCCTACTATTGGGTGACTCACAGTCAATCACTGGCCAACGTCACATCAAGAGATTACTATCTGCTAACCCCATTTTGAACAGCCATGTTGATGGCTGACAATGACAAGAAGCTGTGGTTTGGAGGTCAACTTATCCATGTCCACAACATTAAGTACTAGGGAGGCTTTGAGTAGACCCGGGACATCAGTGGACCAGTGTGGGGTCTGCAGTAAAACAGAAACTGAATTTATTATTGTTGCTCACAAAAATACATGCTGCACCAATGAACATTATTCATCACATGTAACACTTACCTTGTACTCTTACTAGGCTGTACACATAGTCCATGGAACACATAACACAAATATAACCACATTGAATTAGCAGACGACGTAAAAAATTTTCCTATTGCTTATGTGTGAGGTTGAGCATCACCATGCCATTCACCTCAGTAACGATTTTTGTGAGTTGTGCATACAGACTTTTCATGTTACTCACTAAACTATTGGGACACTGGTCATAAGTTAGACCTGGGAGCTGTGGACTTCATGTTGACAATCACTGAACGTAGTAGAGATGAGATTGATTCAATTGTTGATAGCGAGAAGGCTATGGACATGAACATTTATGCTAGCCAGCCTGCTGACTAAAATCGAGGTGTGCTGCATGTGAATCGACGGAACTCTTAATTTTAGCTTATAAATGGCACTGCACATCTGCGAGAAGAACTGTAAAACTTCTGGGAACATTAATAATTCTGCAAATATGTCATTTCATGTGTTGAACTATTGATCAAAACAATTCCTGTGATAAACATTCTGTTTGTCTGAGAACAGTAAAGTGTATTAATTTTCTTTTATGTTTTTATTTCTGCATTTACAGGGAAATAGCTATTGCTGTGATATGTAAAATGTATGCTTTTCCCAATAACTGTTCCTTTTTTCAGAAAATGTCCTGTAGGCCAATTCAGACATTAATTAACATAATGATACTGACATGCATCATTAACAGTGTTGTATTTTTATGACATTCTGTTATGCATGATCTGATATGTCATATCTTGTCCAGTTTAATGTAACAACTTTGAAACTAATTCACAATTTTGACCCTGAAACTGCTCAACAAGTGACAAGTACTGTTACATAAGTATTTTTCTGATGTTCTAAAATTCAACATTGTTATCTATGTGGATACATGTTCAATTGAAGCCATGACTGTATGATTAAACATATATGACAATTTATAAATTTATACTTCCATCTGGTCAACAGTGTCAGAACTGTTGTACAGACTTGTCTTCTAACCTTACGAATGTGAACTGTATGTGCTTATATAGGTCAGTGTATTTATAAGTGGCTAAATGTTCAGCGTATTTGTCATGAACCATGTCAATACGATAATTTTCCAAAATGGTGACAGATGTGCAATTTGTAATAATGTATGTGTGAATGTCTAAAAAGTAACTGTCCAGTTGAGTCTATGTATGAGTGTATTTGAGCAGCAAGCCATACACATGTGAGTGAGGTTTCAAGGCACTGCCTTCTCTTATGAATATTATAAAAAGAATTAGTAGGTGTGTGTGGAATTTTCTTAGCCTTTGTTCATTTTACTTAAAAGTAATACAAACAAATTTATCTCTACGCCAGCAAACATAAATGAGTGTAGTTAAGTACATATGTGAATTTCATTGTTTGCCACCTTGGCACCCAGTCAACCATTTCCACCCATAACATGTGGTGTGAAGCACATCAGTCGATGATTGTGCAAAATAAAATGAAAGTAGTACCTCTACCTCAACTATAAGTGTTTGATGTACCTGTAGTACAGATTTGTCTCAGCACAATTATATCAGCATACATTTTGGATACAGAAAAGGGGTAATGTTATGTGGCAAATTTTTTCCATAACTGCCATGCATAACAGACTAGCAAATCAAATTACTGCTGCATGAAAGTTAAAAGTAATAATAACAACTGCCAATTACTGCCATTCTAATAAGCTCTATCTCTTTTCCTTTTGGTATGATGAAGGAGCCTTCAAGCTTTTAGCTAGTTGGTGAAAGGAAAGAGTCACTAGGGGGAACCACATGAATCGTAAAGATGTTTCTGCTGAAAGCCAGAGTCTCAGGCAGGTAATTGCAGGGAACAATGCTCTGACAACTGAGCACAACACGAGCGACTGGCGAAGGTAGCCAGAACGTCATAAACTTCACTGTGTATGAAGTGAAAAGAATCTCTTTTAGCAAAGATAAAAACCTAAAGAACCAGAGAAAATATGATGCTCTGAGTGTGAGACCAGCCATTAGGCCCAGAGGAGGGTGGCTGGAATATTTGTTCAAAATTTTGTAAGGAGATCTGAGATTGGCTTGAAGTAAATTGGGTGGAAAGATTCTGATTTTAGCCGGCCGAAGTGGCCGCGCGGTTCTGACGCTGCAGTCTGGAACCGCAAGACCGCTACGGTCGCAGGTTCGAATCCTGCCTCGGGCATGGATATGTGTGATGTCCTTAGGTTAGTTAGGTTTAACTAGTTCTAAGTTCTAGGGGACTAATGACCTCAGCAGTTGAGTCCCATAGTGCTCAGAGCCATTTGATTCTGATTTTGGTAGAACCAGCTAAATTTGGTAGAGGCGAGTAAGAATGCACTTTATTCTGGAACATCATAGAATACACTTGCTTCAGCGACATCATACAACACAATCTGCATATGTTGAGACAGTATGCCTGGTCTTAGAGCTGCAGAGTGAGATGTGTCCAACTTATTGCAGCCACTGTTGAAGACATCTTCTACTGTATCATAGAGTGGTAAGCATGAGTTGCACATGCATCCACCAAGACGAGGCCAGCAGAAAGTCATTTATCTTGCATCAGGGTTTCGTTTTGCTGCTCTATTTTTCACAGCCATGTACCTGCTCCCACCAAGCATTTAGGCGTGAGTACAGGTGGTTGTTTTTGGTTTTCCAAGGCCTTTCTTTAACTCATTAACTTACTCCACAAGCATTGATCATATTCATGACACAGTTTTATGTTGTTTCTATCATGTATCCACTCACCTGTTTGGCTTAATAATTGACTGTATTTTTGAGTTAATGGATAACACATTTTCATTTTATTTTATTTTTTTTTGCTAATAAATCAGACTGTAATAGTGATCTTTACTTTCCTTCCATAGTTTGATGGATCCCATTATCACTATGTCTGCATGAGGTGTGGTACCCATACTTTTGAGCTTAATTGGACTACCCCTTGCAATTTCATTAGACAAGCTGTTATCAATTGTACAACCTTGTTTTCTTTTCATTTGTGTGTTCTTTTGGGGAGGTTTCTATAAATATGTCACCTGCAATAGTTTAATAGCATCTCAGGAGTATACTAAATTGCTCAACTGACACCTTGCAGTGAATAGTAATTTGTGATCACTCTCTGTTGCTAATGTTAGATCCTTATTTTTATCATGTAGCTCCTTTAGATGCTCAAAGTCGACTTCAAATGTATATCCAATATGTGGATCATCAGGTAACTTTGTCACATCAATATATAATCTTTCTTGCCATTTGAAGTCACTATAAGGTAGAGCCTGTGATACTGTCCAACCATATAAATTAGTTGCATCAAGATGCATCAAATAACTTGATGCTTCGTTATGATTACAATCTTTTAAATAATTATTATTTGCTTCAACATAACTATTATAGCATTGTGATATGCCACCTCTTTCTGCCTTTTCAATCATTAAAACCATGTCATAGTCACGTAAAAGTTCAAGTAGTTGTCTAGACATTTTCAACATTGCATCATATGGTGATCCTGGTGCATTATGGTACCATGCAGGATCTAATCCATATGACTGCACACAGGTATCTCAAACTGTTCATATACATATGGTGAGAACAGAACATCAGTTTTTAGATAAAAATCATGGTATTCACCCACATCTCTTATATTAAATTTATTCCATACTAACTATGAATGCTTGAAGTCATCATCAGCACACTACATTTATTCAGTTTGTTATAGAGTTATTTCATAGATGCGTTTCACTGAATCTATTCCAATTATCCAAATACTCATATGGCACACACCTTTCTCAAAAATCACTAGTCATCACTAAGGAATTGTTTAGTCAATCATTTGCTCTTTTGATAAATTTGATGATAGCTCGTCCATTGATGACCTACAAATCTAAAGGTATCAATAAAACTCATCTCTAAGTTACTTGTTTGCTTACTTACTTCACTATTTGCTATCATATAAATTTCTGTCTCATCTTGTCTAAGCTTTTATACAAACACATGTGAATCGTAGTTAGTGAGATCTGTAGGAAGATAGGAAGAAATGTTGGTTGTTAAAGTTTAAAATTACACTCACTTCGCAATGGAGTTGTGTATTTCCCAGTGAGGTGATCATGATCAAGTATATTTTTATTCTCAGACATAAATGGTGCTACACACATTGCACATTGTTGCTTTGGAATGAACTGATTATTGCGCTGTTGTTACCTCGTTTATTGGCTCAGTTTGTGAGTATACATGTCCAGTTATTTCAACATCTTTTTTTACTAATTGAGTAAACACTTGATGTGCATGAGGACCCCTATAAAACGTTGTACCTTAGTAACGACCAAGAATATATTTCACAAATCAATTAAAACTTACAATGAAATGAACACCCTTAGCTGCTTACAGGCATTGACATACGTCAACGGGGACAGATCAAAATGTGTGCCCTGACCGGGACTCGAACCCGGGATCTCCTGCTTACATGGCAGACGCTCTATCCATCTGAGCTCAGATGCTTACAGGCATTGACATACGTCGACGGGGACAGATCAAAATGTGTGCCCCAACCGGGACTCGAACCCAGGATCTACTGCTTACATGGCAGATGCTCTATCCATCTGAGCTCAGATGGATAGAGCATCTGCCATGTAAGCAGGAGATCCCGGGTTCTAGTCCCGGTCGGAGCACACATTTTCATCTCTCCCCATTGACATATATCAACGCCTGTAAGCAGCTAAGGGTGTTCATTTCATTGTAATTTCATTCTAACGAGCTGCATGGTCACCGATGGTATCTGTTCTTTCGGACATGTCTGAAAGAACGGATACCATCTTAGTATATATATAATTAAAACTTGATGGCTCATGTTCTTAATATTTCATTGCATATTATACATTTGGATTTGGTTTACAAGTATCCATCTTCAAAAGCAAGCTTTCAGAATGAGCACAGTTTGAAAATGGGACAGGCATTGTTTGTTTATGGTATAGATATCATATGTATTCACCTTCACTGGGTACTATAACTTAAACTGGTTCATTTTTTGAACAATTTTCCCTGTGAGTATTTAGATTGTCTTCTGAACTACAGTATTCCATTTTTCAGAATTTCTGGTATGCTGAGATCAAGCTAAAGGAGACAAATTTTTAAACTTTCATTGCTAAACGTGTGCTTTTCACAGGCTGTACTGAGCCTTCCTGAATACTGAATTCTCCTAGCTAGATTCCTGGCGCTGTGCTGAATATATGCAATGTAGCTTGCAAGCTAAACGATCTTCAGTCTATACAACCAAGTCATTCACAAGCTATTCTCAATTTGAAATTAATTCCTTACTGGAAAACACTTCTGCTGTATCTGAATACATTTCGATTACATGAATAAAAGTAATTGTTATGCGGCAAACTTCATGTTTTCCAATTCAAAATCTTTCCTTTATATTGCAATAATTTGATCACAGTAATGAGATGAATCAGTATAATTGACATCTACATCATACGCCGCAAGCCACTAAACGGTTTGTGGAGGAGGGTACTTTGGGTACTACTAACTGATCTCCCCTACCCTACTCCAATCGCGATTGGCGATTACATGCGTACATCAGTAAGCCTCCGTATTAGCTCTAATTTCTCTAATTTTCTCATCGTAGTCATGTCGCGAGATGCATGTGGGAGAAAGTACTACATTGTCCGCGTCTTCCCAGCAAGTGTTCTCTCGAAATTACAGTAGCAAACCTCTCTGTAACGCACAACGTATCTCTTGTAACGTCTACCACTGCAGTTCGCTGAGCATCTCTGTAATGCTCTCGCACCGACTAAATGACGGTTAATAGAATAAAATGTAATGGTCACGAGGCATATGTGTAGTAGCAAGACGCGTCGCTGTTGATAGAGTGCACCTATCCAGCATTCAGTAGCCCTCATTTGTCATAACGTTTGGTGTGCAATTAGCAGTTGTACTAACCACAGCAGACAACTAAGTAATTTAGGAACTAAGTTTCTTATATTCGCTAAAAACAATGAGACGAAACGAAAACGGATAAATGCTTGTAAATGTGCAGATTCGCTTTCAGTTGAAAATGATTGTGTCTGCTCGGTATATTTTACTGATTCAGATTATGAAAGGGATTTGGAAAGTGAACCGCTGAATATTCCTTCTAAACGCAAGCTGAAAACTCATGTTGTTCTAACTCTAAATCTAGCTTCCTCCAGTGCTGATTTAGGGTTTAGTAATGAGCCTAATAATGAAAGAAATATATGGGCGCAAAAACTAAGCTACCATAAAGAAGTAGAAGATATTTAATAAGTGAATAGATAACCAACTAATGAAGAAATTACTACGAGACAACCGAGCGAGGTGGCGCAGTGGCTAGCACACTGGACTCGCATTCGGGAGGACGACGGTTTAATCCCGCGTCCGGCCATCCTGATTTAGGTTTTCCGTGATTTCCCTAAATCACTCCAGGCAAATGCTGGGATGGTTCCTTTGAAAGGGCACGGCCGACTTCCTTCTCCGTCCTTCCCTAATCCGATGAGACCGATGACCTCGCTGTTTGGTCTCTTCCCCCAAACCAACCAACCAACTACTAGACAAAACATTAACGGTGAAAACAAACACTGCTGTAAATGCGACAGTGCGTGCTTACGCCGACAGTTAGAAATTATGGAGCCAGAAACAAAATACCTGAGGCAAACGAACGCATATTTACAGGATCGTCTCTCTATCTTGATGCGGCGCTGAGTTACATGAAATTAAAACAAGTTCAAGAAGTGGTTCAGGGCACTTTATCTGACTATCAATAACAAGTGGTTATGAAATGACAGTGTACTTAGTGGTCATCTGAAGATACTGCAAAGGCTGTGATCTTACGTTGCCTCTCTTATAAAATGTTGTCAGAGAGGTATTGAAACATCTTCTTCCCAGTGACGTCACTATTAAAAAGAAGAGTCAGGAAATTTAGCGTCCTACCAAGTTTCATTGATTTAAGCCTCAGTGTTTTGAAAACTCGAAGTTATTAACAAAATTTGTAAAAGATCATAGAAAAAGTAGTATCACTAACATAAAGCTTAACAATAATAATACACTGAAACCTGGAAAATCTCGATACACTCGTAACTGCGTATCAGTTACACATGTGTGCGTCATGTGCCTATAAGCTTCAATTCAGTTAAGCATGGTGGGAGGGTTCACAGTGACATTACAGCTCACAGCCCACCTGCACATGACCCTTACCATGTGTTCTGGTATTTGTGGACTAAACGATCACGTGATGAAACGCACTGTTCATCGTTGGATCCCTTCTAGCTCTTCATATTAGTCCTATCTGGTAAGGATCCCATATTAATCAACATTATTCAATAACTGGCCGAACGAAAGCCTCATGAGCAGCTTCCTTCGTGGATGAGTTAATTTCCTTAAGATTCTTCCTATGAATCTCAGCCTGGCATCTCCTTTCCCTACTGTTTGTTTTATGTGGTAATTCCACTTAAGATCGCTCTAAATAGTTACTTCTAGATATTTTATGGTAGATACTATTTCCAGCAGTTCATCATTCATAGGGTAGTTATACAATATTGGGCTTCTTTTTCTGTGTATGTGCAATATGTTACATCTGTTCACATTCAAGGTCAGCTGCTACAGCCTGCACCATTCATCAGTCCTCTGCAGGTCATTCACTAACTGATACTGTCTCCTAGCATTGCTATTTTCTTATGCAGAACCGCATCATCTATGAACAGTCTTAAAGAGCTTCCGACGCTTTCCACTAGATCATTTACATATATTGTAAACAGTATCGGTCCTGTCACACTTCCTTGGGATACTTGGCAAATTGACTTTACATCTGATGATCCGTTAAGGACTACGTGCTGAGTTCTATCTTGAGTCCACTCGCAACTCTGGTCCAGTACTTCATGAGCGCGCATTTCTTTCACTAATTTGCAGCGCGGGACGATGTCAAATGCTTTCCTGAAGTCAAGGAAAACGGAATCAGCCAGAGTGTCTACATCGCTATGGTAATTATGGAGGAACAGAGCGAGCTGAGTTTCGCAAGTTCTCTGTTTGCAGAATCCATGTTGGTTTTTAAAGAGGAGATTTTTCGAAAAACGTCATAATTTTTTAGCTTAAAACTTGATCAATAATTCTGCAACAGATTGACGTCAGCGATATAGACCTATAATGACGTGCATCTGGCCTACGGCGCTTCTTGGAAATGGGAATGACTTGTGCCTTTTTCTTGTAGCTAGCTACCCTTCATTGGTGCCCGCCTGGCTAGCCGTGCGGTCTAAAGCCGTCGGCACACGGACCGTGCATCCGAACGTTGAGCGTTGAGCGTGCCGAGTTTCTGACGTCATAGCATGCAATAGCACGTTCGGGAGTCTTTCCAAGCGTGCAGAGCAATATCTGGCTTGTCAGATATTCTGAGCGTGCGTCTGGGCGTTGACCAATGAGATGGCACAACGCCACCTATGTCACACGCAAGCCGTCTCTCTTCAGTAGAGAGTCAACAGTTTTGAGGCGCCATATTGGCATTCATTTCAAGCCTATATGTTATATATGCCGTTTCTGAGCACCAGCAAATTGAGAATCACTGGAAAACCCGTTGTTACCTGTGCGATTCGTTCCAATATAATAATGAGAAAAATCATATTCCTGGAAAAGAATTATTGTAACTTATGTATTATGAGAGTAGGCTATTTGAAGGCAGCGACACACTGAAGATTCACTCAAAACGCATAGTTCTTTGTACAACTTGTTATATTTAAATTTCAATTAGTAACATATCTACGATTAAGGTTTTTAGCAAGGGTTAACGTACTATGATTAGAAACAATGGCTGCGTCGTTGGCTGAGCGTAGGCCGGCACGGTAACTCAGCGTGTTTGGTCCAAGGGCTAGCTGCCCTCTGTAATAAAAAAAACTGAGTTAATGGATCAACAACGAACTGAAAGGGGTGTCTTTCGACGTCCGCCCAGAACAGATACAACGAACGAAAAATGCCGGCACGGTAGCTCAGCGTGTTCGGTCAGAGGGCTGCGTGCTCTCTGTAATAAAAAAAACTGAGTCAAGGAAAGAAGCCGGCACGGTAGCTCAGCGGTTCGGTCAGAGGGATAGCTGCCCTCTGTAATAAAAAAAACTGAGTTAATGGGTCAACAACGAACTGAAACGGGTGTCTTTTGACGTCCGTCTCGTGCAGATACAACGAACGAAAACGAACAAAAAAAAAGCGTAATGAGTAGAGTCACCGTGTTGTAGTGAGTTATTTGTCGGGGTAGTGGTTCGCGTCTTCACACCACCAAATTTTTTCCCTAACAGTAACGTTTTTATTAGGTTCTGATACTTTATTATTAGTTTAATATAAGTATATACTATAATATTTGATGTTATGTAAATATAAGTTCACCTTTTTTTGAGGGGTTACTTTGTTCGATTGGCTTAATCTACTAGACAGCATGCGCTAGTTGTATAAAGATATTTTGCTCCTTTTTCTTTTACGCTTCGTAATTCACATGTTACAAAGATTCAGCTACTGGGTAGGAACAGTGATCAAGTAAGACTGACCTTGGAGTTTTACTAAAATGTGGGAATGATGATATAATAAACATTACTTATTATTCTTAAGTGGAGAAGTATTCCAACTTTGTACCGCGCTGATTGTAATGGAACTTTTATAAGCCTGTGTTCTTATTGATTGCACATGGTACTTTCCTTTTCGTGGACGATGGAAGAAATGTGTGTTTTAATAGAGCTAACGTGGGAATTTTATGCGGGCCCGTTGAGTAAACAGTGTGATTTACGAACTACAAACATCCCTCAACTGCCGCTGGAGTGCGTTGCGATCATGTATACCACGTTGGCGCCCACGTACCGTATGCACAAGTAGCATCGTTCCTGAGCGTTCAGCAGCACGTTGAACTTAGGCACGCTCAACGTTAACGTTCGACAGCACGGTCCGTGTGCCGTAAGCACTGCTTCCCGAGCGGGAAGGCGTGCCGGTCGCCGGCTCGAATCCGCCAGGCGGATTATCGTCCAGGGCCGGTGCACCAGCCACCCTGTGGATGGCTTTTAAGGCGGATTTCCATCTGCCTCGGCGGGGACGAAGCCTCTCCGTCGTTTCTAGGTCCCCAGTTCAATATATATACATACATACCTACCCTTCATTGGTCCAGTAATCTATGATAAACTGGTGCTAGAAGAGAAGCAAGTTCTTTCGCAAAATCTTTGTAAAATCTTACAGGTATATCATCTTGGTCCTGATGCATTTCCACCACTAAACGATTGTAGTTGATTTTCTATTTCGTGATCATACAATGACTGAAAGGAAGAACCTTGTTACGACATTCCGCAGTGAAACAATTTCGGAAGATCGAATTCATTATTTTAATCTTCGTTCTGTTATCTTCCGTTTCGGTGCCCATATGGTCACTGAGTGATTAAATAACAGATTTCGACCTGCTTACTGGTTTTGCAGAAGACCAAAACTCTTGGGGTTCGGCTGACAAAATTTCATTTTGAAAGCCATTGAACAGTCTTTCATTGCTCTCCACACGATCAGTTTTGCTGCGTTCAGTTTTTGTTTGTCAGCTAGGTTTTGACTTCTCTTGAATCTGTGCTGAAGTTCTCTTTGTTTACATAGCATTTTTCTAGCATGGCTGTTAAACCGCGGTGGGTCTTTCCCAAACATTGAGACCATGCTCAGAGTACACCTGTCTAATGCATATTGAACGATGCTTTTGAATGTTTTCCATTTGTGCTCCTCATCTTCGTCCTCGTCGCTGAATATTTGAGGTTGGCTACTCAAATATTCTGCAGGTTTCCAACCTGTCACTCTTGCTAACCAAATATATCTTCGTACCTTTCTTAACATTCCTTGTAAAACCCATAGTCATACTATCACAGCCTTCCTCTACTTTAACTGATTCGATAAGCTCAGGTCTGTTTGTTGCTAGGAGATCTGTAACATAATGTTTCTTTAAATGAATCGGTCTTCGAAAACCAAATTTTGAAAAAAGGTAGGTTCGTTTTATTGACCATGGAATATGCATTTCAGGATGCAGCAACGGCGGCCGATCAACAGTGTCACTGAATAGTAACACGAAGGTCGTTTTCGCTCTCCGATTACAACCCTGTAAAATACAGCCAAAACAAGTTCAGGGCAGGAATAGTAGTATTGTTCAACCAAGTATATTAAGTTTTGAATTACGTGTAATTAATCTAAGTTGCACATCGACGAATGCTTTCACCTTCTGCTTTCCATGCAGACAAGAGAGACGGCAGGAAGTAAGTGATAAAAAATAATGTCAGTGAGAGCTGTTCACTGTTTTAGAACAAAAGCAAAGCGCAAATATTTCACAGAGGCTGTAATTTCTACTTCACTTTAGATCTCGGGAATCTATAGATTTTCTTCCACAATTTTCGATTATATAGCTCCCTCGAACGGCGTTGGCACAGTTTTTTGTAATCTGTTTGACAACGCTGTTCAACGAATCATCACTCTGCATATACACTCACCTGAGAGAGTTCATTACTTTTCATAGTCTACTACCATCACAGGTCATTCGTATTCGTAAGTAGAGTCATTTCGAGCACCATTCAAAGACACGTAGAATGTTTCTCTGATCTATTTATTTCTATTACACAAACCATTTCACAAAAGATTTGACCGATTTCTTTCATTTTTTATTTTCATGTTTTACTCAGAAAGCATGATCTTACTGACACCTCATTTGCCTTCCTAACACCTAACGTCTTCTGTTCTCGAAAATCCTAACTTTGGCATCTGATACCAAGAAAGTCTTTTTGACATTTAAACACTGCACCAATGCATCTCTTTATGTGCAAAATAGCTAGGCCTCGAACAGGTGAACTTTTCGACACTTCATTTACATAGCTTGGCAGCAGCCTTTGGTGCAATATTTCAATTTTTCCTCGACTCATTAATTAAGTTTGCTTTAATTACCTTGATTACTTTCAAGCAGTTAAATATTTTCATGCATAACTAGACGTCATGATGGTAACTTTGATACCCCATTTGCCAGTTTCTCTCTCTTTGTTTGGCTTTGAAAATTCGGATAAAAGGTCATGGTGTAATTTATAGGGAGTCTTGTTTTCGCTCTGCTCACGCGGTTGACAAAAACGTATCGATTGTTAGTCATATGATAATATAGTCCTTTCTGTGTGCTGTCATTTCCTAAAAAACGTCGTTTGGATATCTTGAACCGCTTATGAGATGCGACGATTTTTGAGACCGATCAGAAAAATAGTGCATTTGCCCTAGGTGTTGGCAGCTGTACTATATTTATAAGCAATTTTAGAACATGGAACGAGGAGTGATGTCATGTTCGCATGGGCAGAGGTGACATTAAAACGACAGAATTACGAAAAATGACGGAAAATACGTATAAATTGAGGGAAAATACACCGGAGGAAATTGAGGAAGTACATGCGCGTCTTCTGGTTGGTGCAGAACAATTCTTGCACATGGGAACAAGTATGCGACAGCAAGAGGAATCCGACAAAACATTGACATGGAAGCACCGGGAACAGGAAAACAGTCACTTTTTTCCGTCGAGGCAGCATTCTACTGCATGTCTGTCGGGGTAACAGTGATACACGCGAGTTGACTACTGTATTTGACGCTTTCCAGGAAAACATAGAACCATCTAACTCTATAAACTTACATGCATCTGCGTTAAAGTATGCCGCACGTTGTAGCCGTGCGGTCTATGGTGTCTTCTCACGGTCCACGCAGCTTCCCCGTCAAAGGTTCGAGTCCTTTCTCGGGCATGGGTGTGTGTCGTACTTAGCGTAAGTTAGTTTAAGTTATATTAAATAGTGTGTAGGCTTAGGTACCGATAACCTCAGCAGTTTGGTCCCATAAGACCTTACCACAAATTTCCAAATTTTTCTGTTAAAGGATGACCGAGAGTGGATGGAGCGATCGGTTGAGATGGAGCTGTAACGAGATACGATTTAATGGCAGACTGATGATGCATTCTGGAGAGGGAGGGAGATGTTGATGCAGTTAAAAAAAAATGGTTCATATGGGTCTGAGCACTATGTGACTTAACATCTGAAATGGTTCAAACGGTTCTGAGCACTATGGGACTTAACATCTATGGTCATCAGTCCCCTAGAACTTAGAACTACTCAAGGGGCTCCGGAACGCCCTATACTTGCAATGTTAAAATAACGCTTATAAATTACACCTTTCCTCACAAAGTATTTGAGGTAGGAAGTTGAACTTTTTACAGATTATTTATTGGAATATGGGCTACAACTTAACACAGGGATTTTACAAAATTTTAGTTCAGTTATTAAAGGTGATTTTTTTTTCAATTGTAATGAAAATTCAAAACATTTTTTTGCAATTTTTTCTTTATATATTCAAAAATATACAGTTTTTTGGAAAAAAGGTGTGTTAAATTATGCAGAAGGTACTGTGTAACATTTACTGAAAGTTTGAAACAAATATGTTTGGAAGATCCTTAGAAAACATGTAATTAGTATGAGAAAATAAAAGTTTTGGGAATCGAGCGACAAAGATTGGATTAACTTTTTAGTGCATTCCAGGTCCATAGGATGGATTATCTTCATCCTCTGCAAACTCCTCCTCCAGCTTCCTCTTGTTCCTCCTCCTGTTTACTCTTGCTTGTATTTCTAGACTCTTTACAGCCCTGTCTGCAGCCCGAAGGCGTTCCTTGTCTAAAGCAAGCATCGCTCGTACCATGTTAGAACCTATCTTCATTCCCATATTTCTAAATACCTTGCACCTTACAATGTTGCCATCATTGAAAGTCGCAACAGCATCATACACACCAAAGTGAAGTGTTTCTATTCCAACAAATACAGTCTTGGGGATTCTCGACCATATAACACTATTTACACTTTCATTGGGGTTTTGAGTTTTTCCGTGAATACACTTTTTCAACAGTTCAGGTGCTGCTAAGTCTCTGAAAATAGGTTTTATCACCTCCATTATTGCATGAGGCAGACTAAAATGTACCTGATGAACACGGACGTTAATAATAACACCATTTGACAGCAGTTTAACAGCGCCACAGTGGGTCACGCCCATGTAGAACACATTTCAAAAAAAATTTAAAAATAGTTGTAGTCTTCGGAATTGAATAAATTATATATCTATTAAAAGGTAATAGTCTGCAGATTCAGAAAACGCAAAAAAGTAAAAATTGAACTTTTCATGATTTTGAGCCTTTCCGGAGCCCCTTAAACCTAACTAACCTAAGGGCATCACTCAACACCCAGTTATCACGAGGCAGAGAAAAACCCTGACCCCGCCGGGAATCGAACCCGGGAACCCGGGCGCGGGAAGCAAGAACGCTACCGCACGACCACGAGCTGCGGACTTAACATCTGAGGTCATCAGTCCCCTAGAACTTAGAACTATTTAAACCTAACTAACCTAAGGACATAACACACATCCATGCCCGAGGCAGGAGTCGAACCTGCAGTCGCGCGGTTCCGGACTGAAGCGCCTAGAACCGCTCGGCCACCACGACCGGCGCTGCAGATCATTTGACCATTTGCTCCGTTTTTCTGTCAGGATGCATCAGTCGTGTGGCATAGCCTCATAAACAACCACGTGTTCTGTGTGTAACTTGCGATTGTTAACAGCAAACGTTCAGTCATCACAGGACTTCCATCTCATGTCTGATGAAACGTGACCATCCTGATTCGACACATTCCTCTACAAGAACGAACGACGATTTATGTGACGTACTCCATTCCCCTGTCGCATCTTGGGTATAAAATCGAGACTTCAGTTTCATAACTAAGGTGACTCTAACTTAGCAGGTGTTTATAAGAAACTGCAATCACCGTGTATACATCTGTTTGACAGATGTCCTGTTTACAGAGTTAGTGGCGGCATGATGTCTAATTTCACTTGTCAAACGCCTCTGCTATGCGTTTACCTGTTCCTTGTAAGAGGTATTCTCCATTACTAACGATCATTTTATAAAGGACTGTTGTGAGCATAGTATGATTTCTGAACTGTGGTTGGTTATGAACAATGGACGCTATACACCTCTGGAAAGCTACATTGTGCTTTCATCACACAGAACTGATATTTTAAGGAAGTAGTTTTTTCATTTTACAGTTTGTTACCATAGTTTATCGGAGAGAAACCTGCAAGAAGGGTGTATGTCATGCACTTTTGGAATATTAACAGCGTTACAATCATATGACTAATATGTCGGAAACTGATGCGATCAAACATTATAGCTATTTTTAAGTGCAGAATTGTTTAGCCTTAGGAGTGCATGTGTTCATACTCTCTCTTATCAGTACCTTCCCAGTACTGATCCCAGACACTAGAACAATACTTTAGAATTGATAGCGTAGTTGATTTACATAAATGCTTTGAGCTCCATCTGTTTGGAGTTCCATCATGCATAAAAACCAGCCAATTCTTGTTCTTCTTAACTCTCTGCCATTACATCACAACACTTTCAAATCTACTACAACACACAGATAAGAGGTGCTAACCCTCTCGACATGCACGCATGTGCAGAAATCTTATGCACTTGGATGGGTGCAGCAAGCTCCATTTATTCACGAGACACGGAATGTAGCAGTCTACTTCTCGTCAGCTGCAGATTAAATCAGTAACGGTGCTGCAGGGCGGGTTGGTCAAAGACAGTGCGACGGGGGCTTTCAGTGTCTAACTTTATCCTAAGTATGCGAGAATGCCTTGTGACTTCTATCCGCATAGAGGGCGATCGTAAATCAAGCACTATGCGCTAGAAATATGTAGATCGCTGTCTGGTATACTTTCATGATGTATATGTTCGATAATTAACAATGAATGGATGTATTGCACAGTCATCTGTCTATATTCGGAATGGTACTTGCAAAGCAGAGGAGGGGGGCAGTTTAGCGATGATACTGAAACTGAGAAGAATGCTATCACATCACTGGTCGTTGTTGAAATTACTGTAAAATTGCTTGACACTATCAACTGTGATGCTTACTATTACAGTACATCGACGGTTTGTTTTCCATCTCATCCTTCCACGCTGTTGGTTACCACATAATGATTGACTGACATCACTTGTTTGAGATGGATAAAGAGTGTTGGTGGAGGGGCAACACCTTCTGGGGATGGCTAGCACCGAAATAGTGGTCGTGTATATGCCTGCAGTATGAGGAATCAATCGAAACGGAACACAGAGCCACCAACTATCCTGTCACTGTGACAGATAAGTTCAAATGTAGGGGTCGCCAATCACCTTCGGAGAGCAGTTTGGAAACACTCCATAACGTCGCAAAACTCTTCCAGTTTCCTTATGTTGTAACTGTCTTTTCTTTAAAATCATTCTGTGTGTGTGTGTGTGTGTGTGTGTGTGTGTGTGTGTGTGTGTGTGTGCGTTTTGGTAGCTGCAGCAATGTCTAGTTTTCTGTGAGAGGCAATGGATCAGAATGTGTTAATATCAGTTTAGAACCTGACACAGACCTCATAGTCGTGGCTGAAAAAACAAAATGTATGGCAGTGTACAAAGCCAGAAAAAACAATGTTTCAAACAATGACACAGTGTCACAGGGAGCGTCTCTTGCGACTTATTGTATAGTCTGTGATCCTCCTACAGTAAGTGGCAATGAAACTTTACACTCGTCTGTGCAATGGATCAATACCTGTTGATTTAACAGGATCGCCTTATGCGTTCGATGTCAGCGTGCAGACGGTATTTGTTTCTGATATATGGGAAGAGAGAGATTCTGTAAAAATCTAATGAAGTTCTCTATCGGACGAAGTTAGTGGAGCTTTTATATGAGGGTCACTCCAAAAGAAATGCATACTATTTTTGTAAAAATACAGTTTTCATTCTGCATGTGTGAAAGTTTTACAGTGCGTAGATACATCCTTCCTTCTTGTTTTCAAACTTACACCACTGGCCATTAAAATTGCTACACCACAAAGATGACGTGCTACAGATGCGAAATTTAACCGACAGGAAGAAGATGCTGTGATATGCAAATGATTAGCTTTTCAGAGCATTCACACAAAGTTGGCGCCGATTGCGACACCTACAACGTGCTCACATGAGGAAATGTTTCCAATCGATTTCTCATATACAAACAGCAATTGACCGGCGTTGCCTGGTGAAAAGTTGTGATGGCTCGTGTAAGGAGGAGAAATGCGTACCATCACGTTTCCGACTTTGATAAAGGTCGGATTGTAGCCTATCGCGATTGCGGTTTATCGTATCGCGACACTTCTGCTCGCGTTGGTCGAGATCCGATGACTGTTAGCAGAATATGGAATCGGTGGGTTCAGGAGGGTAATACGGAACGCCGTGCTGGATCCCAATGGCCTCGTATCACTAGCAGTCGAGATGACAGGCATCTTATCAGCATGGCTGTAACGGATCGTGCAGCCACCTCTCGATCCCTGAATCAAGAGATGGGGACGTTTGCAAGACAACCACCATCTGCACGAACAGTTCGACGACGTTTGCAGCAGCATGGACTATCAGCTCGGAGACCATGGCTGCGGTTACCCTTGACGCTGCATCACAGACAGGAGCGCCTGCGATGGTGTACTCAACGACGAACCTGGGTGCACGATGGCAAAACGTAATTTTTTCGGATGAATCCAGGTACTGTTTACAGTATCATGATGGTCGCATATGTGTTTGGCGACATCGCGGTGAACGCACATTGGAAGCGTGTATTCATCATCGCCATACTGGTGTATCAACAGCGTGTTGGTATGGGGTGCCATTGGCTACACGTCTCGGTCACCGCTTGTTCATATTGATGGCACTTTGAACAGTTTCAGGAGGATAATGCACGACCGCATGTTGCAGGTCCTGTACGGGCCTTTCTGGATACAGAAAATGTTCGACTGCTGCCCTGGCCAGCACATTCTCCAGATCTCTCACCAATTGAAAACGTCTGGTCAATGGTGGCCGAGAAACTGGCTCGTCACAATACACCAATCACTACTCTTGATGAACTGTGGTATCGTGTTGAAGCTGCATGGGCAGCTGTACCTGTACACGCCATCCATGCTCTGTTTGACTCAATGCTCAGGCGTATCAAGGCTGTTATTATGGCCAGAGGTGGTTGTTCTGGGTACTGATTTCTCAGGATCTATGCACCCATTTGCGTGAAAATGTAATCACATGTCAGTTCTAGTATGATATATTTGTCCAATGAATACCCGTTTATCATCTGCATTTCTTCTTGGTGTAGCAATTTTAATGGCCAGCAGTGTAGTTCAATCTGTTCCCGTGAGTGGCGCCGTCACAGCATGTCTTCAAGATGGCTGCTACACTTAACGTTCGTCTGAAGCAATGTGCTGTCATAGAATTCCTGTGCTGTGAAAACGAGAAAGTGGGAAACAACCACAAGAGGTTAAAAAAGGTGTATGGAGATGCTTCCGTCGATCACAGTACAGTTAGTCGGGGGCGAGCTGGTTACGTGATGAAAGCGGGCACGGCAATATTGAGGATTGTCCTCACAGCAGCAGACCTCGTACTGCACACACGCCAGACAATGTACAGGGAGTTAACGAATTGGTGACTGCTGAAAGACGCATCACAGTGAACGAATTGTCACGCGACGTTGGGATAGGGGAAGGAAGTGTTTGCAGAATACTGAAAGTGTTGGCGTTAAAAAAGGTTTGTGCCAGGTGGGTCCCCAGGATGTTGACAGTGGCTCACAAAAGGATAAGAAAAACGGTATGCAGCGAACTTTTGGAACAGTATGAGAATGGTGGAGGTGAATTTCTTGGAAGAATTGTGACAGGTGATGAAACATGGCTCCATCATTTTTCACCAGAGACGAAGAGGCAATCAGTGGAATGGCATCATGCAAATTCACCCAAGGAAAAAAAAAATTCAAAACCACACCTTCTGCTGGAAAATTATGGCTATGGTGTTTTTTGATTCTGAATGACTCTTGCTTGTGGACATCACGCCATGTGGAACCACCATAAATTCTGATGCATATGTGACGACACTGAAGAAACTTCGAGCTCGACTGAGTCGTGTTCGACCACATCATGAAAAGCAGGATGTTTTGCTGTTGCACGACAATGCACGGCCACATATCAGTCAAAAAACCATGGAAGCGATCACAAAACTCGGATGGATAGCACTGAAACACACGCCTTACAGTCCTGACCTGGCTCCATGTGACTATCATCTCTTTGGGAAACTGAAAGACTCTTTTCGTGGAACAAGGTTTGAAGACGATGACTACCTTGTGCATGCTGCCAAACAGTGACTTCAACAGGTTGGTCCAGAATTTTACCGTGCGGGTATGCAGGCGCTGGTTCCACGATGGCGTAAGGCAGTTGAGAGGGATGGTAATTATCTGGAGAAATGAGTATATTGTTCCTAAAGGATGTATCTACACACTGTAAAACTTTCAAACATGTAGAATAAGAGATGAATTTTTTTTTAAAAATAGTGTGCATTTCTTTTGGAGTGACCCTCGTAGTTCGTAATTTTCCTCTGTTGGATGGTACAGAATAACGATGAAAGCATGCTGGGGTGATAGACGTGAATGGGCCCTGAAGGATGTGGATCTGCTTTGGACTGCAGTACTGTGTGTAGTTTGGAGATGCACCACAAGGCAGTAGCAAAATCATCGTCCTTCTCCCAGTTCCTGTAGTTTCTTTTATAGTACCTCATGTTGCAGGATCAGGCTTCGATCTGCACTGACCTTCCACATCATAAACATTTGGTGGAGCTTTGACATCATGTTCCCAGTTCCACCAAATGGTCAATACACAGTCCTGTCACACTAACTCAGGTCACTCTATTTCTACACAGGTTGCAGAAGTTGGTAGATGTAGTTCTCTCCGACTTTTGCTGAGTTCCAACTTCAATTGGAACGATCATATGTGCAAAGCTGCAGGAATGGCAGCAGTTGAAAGAGGTGTAGGGACTGCCTAAAAAGCCACGTTGGAATTTCACTGTAACAGACAGGTTTGAAAAAGGTGACTTTTATCGAGATATGAGATGCCCAAATACAGTTCATTAGTGGCTGTAATCATTAAAGGACTTCTCCATAGAATACATTGCAGGTATGTGGTTGAATGGAAAGACTTGATTCCAAATCGCAGACAGCATTTCTACTGGAGAGCGTAACACTAGAGATTGAAAAAGCCTGTGTGCCCTTCTTACGACCTCACTCAGCACCCCATCTACTTTTTGTGATCCTTCTCAATCAACCATCGCCTATAACCCGGTGGATATATTACAGGACCTCTGACATGCCATCGAAACAGAATGCATTACAAGTACTGGAGACATATCTATTGGTGGCATGAGGGAGTTGCAAATGCCGGCTTCATACTGCATTCCTTCACCGAATCACTTTATAAATTTGGTGATTTTATTACGAGTTTGAACCCGTCGGCGACGCGTTACCTCACTGTTGGTCTGATAATATACACTCTGGCGATCACAGTCCACATGCAGCATCGTGGTATTTGTCTGGAAAAACGTCTTCATGCGGAGGTAATGCCATACCTGCGTTTATAAGGCTTGTATAGTTTTTAACATGGATATCGTTAGCGATACTTGTGAGCACCTCTAGAACCAAGACCGATTGTGATAGTAACTTGGTCGTTGCGATCTTGTTTTTAACATCTGGCGGTTTGTAAGACTATTACGCCTCTCTTTCTAAGACACAGTGGTACCCCTCGCAGGAAAAACCTATGAGACATGTCCACCGATCGCTGATTTTCGCCCAGTATTGTTACATATCGCCAGTAATCAGTTATTGGTAAAGTATTATACTTAGTAGTAGGGGATGTGTGATAGGTTCGCCTTTAGCAACAGGCTTATAAAGTATGTGTGTGTGTTCTGACATGTTCAAAGAAAATGAGTATGTCTAGTTACAAGGAAGGTATGGATTTGACGTGGAATACTGTGATAGCAAAGGGACTGGAAGGCTTTTATTTTACTTTTAAAAGTATGTCAAGTCATAAGAATGGTACAGACATTTCTATTTACAGTGACGCAGTTGTAAGCAGAGGCTATTTCCGATACTTCGCTCATTGTCAAATATCGTCTAATTGAGATCGCAATCGTAATATTTAATTGTAAGTATAGTAATCAAACATATGTGTACCTGATAATATTCTTCTCGGGTATGCAGCCGGAACATAACGTCTTCATGACACAATATTTCCGCGGTCCAACTGGCCGCCATCTTCAGGTGAGAGCGCTGGTGCACAATCTCGCCGGAAACTGACTTCCCAGCGCAAGCGGCAGCCCCTATATAGGCCGCAGAAGACCCACAACGCGTGCGCGAGAAGGTGCCGTAGCTGCCCTCTAGCGCAGTAAACATGCCGCGCCGCCAGTGGTGGAAAGAGGCGAAATCGAGATATCGCTGTCAAAAATAAAAGAAAAAAAGATTTTATTCCGACGATTGAAACACAGACCGTTGTTTTTTAATGTCAGATAACACCGGGTCCCAAGTCTTACTTAAAAGATAACCCTTGTCTCTATTAATAAGATTGTCAGATAAACGAATCTCTATGGATTCTTTTAAAAGACAGTCCCAATAGCGAGATGCAGGGGCAACCATTTGTGTCGCATCATATAGCATTCTGTGTCCCTCGGTGAGACAGTGCTCCACCACTGCGGATATCTCAGGTTGAAGCAGCCGTGTGTGCCGCTGATGCTCAACACATCGGCCCTGAATGGTCCGGATTGTCTGACCAATATAAGCCTTCCCACAGTGGCAAGGGATCTTGTACACACCGGGCTTCCTCAAACCCACGTCATCCTTAACAGAGTCAAGAAGCGCTCTAATCTTGGCTGGCGGACGAAAAATACTTTTGATATGATATCTTTTTAGAATTCTTCCTATCTTCGAGGAAATGCTCCCAGCAAAAGGCAGAAAAGCCACCGATTTGCAGGTATCTTCTGGTGGTTCAGGCGATGGTCCAAACTGGAAAGCACGACGGATCTGTTTATCTGTATAGCCATTCTGCTTGAACACAACCTTAAGGTGGTCCAATTCTTGTGTCAAGCTTTCTCCATCTGAAATGGCATAAGCTATTCTCGCCAACGTCCGCAGGACCCCCGTATGCTGGAACGATGGATGACAGCTAGAAGCATGCAGGTAACGGTCCGTGTGCGTAGGCTTTCGATAAACACTGTGTCCCAGTGTCCCGTCATCCTTTCTGTACACCAGAACATCCAGAAAAGGAAGCTTTCCATCACTTTCCACCTCCATGGTAAACTTGATGCTAGGATGCAGGGAATTAAAATGATCTAGGAGGCGGTCAAGAGCTTCTCTCCCATGAGGCCACACCATAAACGTGTCGTCAACGTATCTCCAGAAACAGGTTGGTTTTAAGGACGCCGTCTTCAGCGCCATGTCCTCCAAATCTTCCATAAAAAGGTTGGCGACTATTTCTGCCTTTTGCTGGGAGCATAAGAATTCTAAAAAGATATCATATCAAAAGTGTTTTTCGTCCGCCAGCCAAGATTAGAGCGCTTCTTGGCTCTGTTAAGGATGACTTGGGTTTGAGGAAGCCCGGTGTGTACAAGATCCCTTGCCACTGTGGGAAGGCTTATATTGGTCAGACAATCCGGACCATTCAGGGCCGATGTGTTGAGCATCAGCGGCACACACGGCTGCTTCAACCTGAGAAATCCGCAGTGGCAGAGCACTGTCTCACCGAGGGACACAGAATGCTATATGATGCGACACAAATGGTTGCCCCTGCATCTCGCTATTGGGACTGTCTTTTAAAAGAATCCATAGAGATTCGTTTATCTGACAATCTTATTAATAGAGACAAGGGTTATCTTTTAAGTAAGACTTGGGACCCGGTGTTATCTGACATCAAAAAACAAAGGTCTGTGTTTCAATCGTCGGAATAAAAATTTTTTTCTTTTATTTTTGACAGCGATATCTCGATTTCGCCTCTTTCCACCACTGGCGGCGCGGCATGTTTACTGCGCTAGAGGGCAGCTACGGTACCTTCTCGTGCACGCGTTGTGGGTCTTCTGCGGCCTATATAGGGGCTGCCGCTTGCGCTGGGAAGTCAGTTTCCGGCGAGATTGTGCACCAGCGCTCTCACCTGAAGATGGCGGCCAGTTAGACCGCGGAAATATTGTGTCATGAAGACGTTATGATCCGGCTGCATACCCGAGAAGAATATTATCAATTATTACGCCGGGAAAGCCTTCGTAGTCATGTGTGTACCTGGTTTCCTAGGGCGATTCTGTCTGGGGTTTGCGTGGCACGCGGCGGTGATGGCCTGTGGCGGGAAAGATTCATGTTTCTGGCTAACAGCAGGAGCTGTCCGAATGGAAAGGCCTCTTGGGGTGCAGGAAAGGAGCTGACCTAACTGTGTCGTCCTATAGACGGCTCAATAGCGAACTAATACTCAGTATGTGTTGTACAGCCTTCGTTATCATATGTGCTCCCCACAGAAATTTGAGAAGATTCAATATGGACGTATGTTTGTGCTGCACCGTTATTCCCTCCCATGTTAATTATCCGGTTGACTGGTTCTACAAATTTCCTGTCTTTTTTTGGTGTAGAGAACATCGATTGTGCTGTGTGCAGATATGGTGTATGTTTATAGATTCTGCGATGGTAGTGCTACCGCTGCAAGAGAAGAATACCAAAGGCGCTTCCCGACTCGGCGATTGCCTGATCGCAGGGTGTTTACCAAAGTGTTTATCACTTTGCGTGCAACAGGCTCTCTTCCAAGTAGACAGTTTTCACCCGAGCGTGCAAAGAAATTATCGCAAGTGTTGACGAAAGTCCAAGTATGAGCATGCGAAAAATGTCCCTGCATTGAATGTCCCACAGACACGTGTGAGGGAACCATTACATGCGGAAAACCTGTATCCATTTCATATACAGTACGTCCAAAATTTCCATGTTGGCAACAATGCCCAACGACTAAATTCTGTCACTGGGTAATTGAGAATAGTCATTTGCTTCCATACATACTATTCACTGACGAAGCCCAGTTTTCACAACATGGAATAAACAGCACACGCAACAATCATCTATGCAATGTAAGCTTTCACGGCCGGTATTGTCTTCACTTAAAACTTCCGGGCTGATAGGCCGTGGTCGAAGTATAAAACTGTCTCCTGACGTTTCGTCTCCGACTGCGGGAGACATCCTCGGAGGCAAAGCGGCGAACTTCGAACACGGCCTATCAGCCCGGAAGTTTTAAGTAAAGAATCATCTATGGTCACGGGAAATTACACATGCTTCAGTGGATAACATTTTCCAAATTCCGTTTGCAATAAATCTTTGGTGCGGCATGATCAGTAATCTAGTGATAGGTCCATTTATTATCAATCAGAGATTGAGATGAGAGAAGTACCTGCATTTTTTGGAAAATTCATTTGAGGAACTATGGGAAGACTTTCCTTCAGCCAAGCGAATGGAATGTACTTTCAACATGATGGTGCCACTCCACATGTTACCTTACATGTGTGGGGCCATCTCAACTGCACCTACCATAATCGCTGGATTGGCCATGGTGGTGCTATTGACTGGCCTCCAGGATCACCTGACCTTACACCTTTTGATTTCTGTTTATGGGGTTGGATGAAATCAGAGGTGCACCAAGTGAAAGTAAATCTACGAGCTGAACTGCTTTGTGGCATCATGGACGCTGCTGAATTGATTAGGAACCAACCATAGGCGACTGAACAAGCAACACAACTTGCATCGCTAGGACACAAAAGTGCATTGACGTTCACGGTGGAATATTCGAACCTGTTCTGTGAACTGTACAACATTCTGCATCTACATCTACGTCTACATGATTACTCTGCAATTCACATTTAAGTGCTTGGCAGAGGGTTCATCGAACCACAATCATACTATCTCCCTACCATTCCACTCCCAAGCAGCGCGCGGGAAAAACGAACACCTAAACCTTTCTGTTCGAGCTCTGATTTCTCTTATTTTATTTTGATGATCATTCCTACCTATGTAGGTTGGGCTCAACAAAATATTTTCGCATTTGGAAGAGAAAGTTGGTGACTGAAATTTCGTAAATAGATTTCGCCGCGACGAAAAACGTCTTTGCTTTAATGACTTCCATCCCAACTCGCGTATCATATCTGCCACACTCTCTCCCCTATTACGTGATAATACAAAACGAGCTGCCCTTTTTTGCACTCTTTCGATGTCCTCCGTCAATCCCACCTGGTAAGGATCCCACACTGCACAGCAATATTCTAACAGAGGACGAACGAGTGTAGTGTAAGCTGCCTCTTTAGTGGACTTGTTGCATCTTCTAAGTGTCCTGCCAATGAAACGCAACCTTTGGCTCGCCTTCCCCACAGTATTATCTATGTGGTCTTTCCAACTGAAGTTGTTCGTAATTTTAACACCCAGGTACTTATTTGAATTGACAGCCTTGAGAATTGTACTATTTATCGAGTAATCGAATTCCATCGGATTTCTTTTGGAACTCATGTGGATCACCTCACACTTTTCGTTATTTAGCGTCAACTGCCACCTGCCACACCATACAGCAATCTTTTCTAAATCGCTTTGCAACTGATACTGGTCTTCAGATAACCTTACTAGATGGTAAATTACAGCGTCATCTGCGAACAACCTAAGAGAACTGCTCAGATTGTCACCCAGGTCATTTATATAGATCAGGAACATCAGAGGTCCCAGGACGCTTCCCTGGGGAACACCTGATATCACTTCAGTTTTTCTCGATGATTTACCGTTTATTACTACGAACTGCGACCTTCCTGACAGGAAATCACGAATCCAGTCACACAACTGAGACGATACCCCATAGGCCCGCAGCTTGATTAGAAGTCGCTTGTGAGGAACAGTGTCAAAAGCTTTCCGGAAATCTAGAAATACGGAATCAACTTGAGATCCCCTGTCGATAGCGGCCATTACTTCGTGCGAATAAAGAGCAAGCTGTGTTGCACAAGGACGATGTTTTCTGAAACCATGCTGATTACTTATCAATAGATCGTTCCCTTCGAGGTGATTCATAATGTTTGAATACAGTATATGCTCCAAAACCCTACTGCAAACCGACGTCAAGGATATAGGTCTGTAGTTCAATGGATTACTCCTACTACCCTTCTTAAACACTGGTGTGACCTGCGCAATTTTCCAATCTGGAGGTACAGATCTAGTGAGCGAGCGGTTGTATATGATTGCTAAGTAGGGAGCTATTGTATCAGCGTAATCTGAAAGGAATCTAATCGGTATACAATCTGGACTTGAAGACTTGCCCATATCAAACGATTTGAGTTGCTTCGCAACCCCTAAGGTATCTCCTTCTAAGAAACTCATGCTAGCGGCTGTTCGTGTTTCAAATTCTGGAATATTCCATTCGTCTTCCCTGGTCAAGGAATTTCGGAAAACTGCGTTCAGTAACTCCGCTTTAGCGGCACAGTCGTCAGTAACAGTACCATCGGCGCTTCGCAGCGAAGGTATTGACTGCGTCTTGCCGCTTGTGTACTTTACATACGACCAGAATTTCTTCGGATTTTCTACCAAATTTCGAGACAATGTTTCGTTGTGGAACCTATTAAAGGCATCTCGCATTGAAGTCCGTGCCAAATTTCGCGCGTCTGTAAATTTTAGCCAATCTTCGGGATTTCGGGTTCTTATGAACTTCGCATGCTTTTTCCGTTGCCTCTGCAACAGCGTCCGGACCTGTTTTGTGTACCATGGGGCATCAGTTCCATCTCTTACCAATTTACGAGGTATGAGTCTCTCAATTGCTGTTGCTACTATATCTTTGAATTTGAGCCACATCTCGTCTACATTTGCATAGTCGGTTCGGAAGGAATGGAGATTGTCTCTTAGGAAGGCTTCTAGTGACACTGTATCTGCTTTTTTAAATAAAATTATTTTGCGTTTGTTTCTGGTGGATTTGGAAGAAACGGTATTGAGCCTAGCTACAACGACCTTGTGACCACTAATCCCTGTATCAGTCTTGATGCTCTCAATTAGCTCTGGATTGTTTGTGGCTAAGAAGTCAAGCGTGTTTTCGCAACCATTTACAATTCGCGTGGGTTCGTGGACTAACTGCTCGAAATAATTTTCGGAGAAAGCATTTAGGACAATCTCGGAAGACTTTTTCTGCCTACCACCGGTTGTGCGATAAGTGTTAAAGCCATTTGTAAACGACATGGTACGACTTTATCAACTGAATACATGTAACATGTGTGCTGTAATGCATTATGTACTAAATGAAAAGTAAATAAACATTATGTAAAAATGTGTAACATAACTGAGCTTGTCTGTAACGTTGTTTTCAAGAATATCACGCTATGTTCCAGTTGTATTGCGTATACGTTCACATTGTGCACATCTGTTTTGCAGAATTACAGTTCCTTTCAGTGCCCATAAGTATTGGGGCAAAGAGTTTATGGGAACGCTCTGCATTGTTGCCAGATGTATCCAAGATGGCGGCGATGACATTATCCAAGATGGCGGCAAGTAGACTTGGCGACAGCGCATGGGCCGATTTTGGCAGGAAGTTTGAATTTTGGTGGGAAAGTGTCACACCCCCCTCCCCCAGAAAAATGGCAGGAATTTCAAATTCCAACAGGATAATGCATCACACCCTGGTTACCTCTACTAAGCAAAGAAAATTGTGGGACGATAGCTCACTTGGCTTACCTCCGCTAACCTAAGTCACCTGACTGCCGCTTCTTCCTACGAACTGGTGCCAAGTTTGAATTTTGGCACTAAGAAAGGTCACTTGGGGTTTCGCTACCAACCTAAGAATATTGCAGGAAGATAGGTCCCTTGTACTAACCTAAGTCATCCCACCGCCACCTTCCTAAGAACTGGCACCAAGTTTGAATTTTGGTCATAAACAAAAGTCAATTCGCATATCCCTGACAAAATGGCATGAAAGCAAAGACACTGGTACTAACCTCAGCCACCCGATCGCCACCTCCTCCTAAAGATTTGTGGGAAAAAGGACTTGGACATAAGTCTTTATTTAAACAATTCCATGCAGGTGTGTTCACCATGAGGTCTGAACTCCAACTGACATAGTACACATCGCCACCACCAGAGGGCGCTCTCACCTGTGACGTAATCCAAGATGGCGACACCCAGTGTATTCACCAAGACCTCCAGACTCTAACTGACTTAGTACAGAGGGCGCTACTGGGACGTCAGGTTATGACACAAGTACCGTTATACAAGAGTGTGGCATACAATGCGTTCACCACAAAGCCTAGTACATATTGACACCACCAGAGTGCGCTACTGTGGACTTGGAACGAATTTTTGCAAACGCCACGCCCACCTGTCACCACGATCCTCAACCTACCGCCACGTCCCCTTACCAACCGATGTTGTGCATGACATGCACAGTGCATGACGTCATCCAAGATGGTGGGGCAAAATGGCAGGAAAACGACTCTGCCTATGCTAAGCATAAGTTTTTATTATTTTGCAGGCAATGTCTCCACCATGAAATCTAGACTCCAACTGACCTAGTACACATTACTGGCACCAGAGGGTACTGTCATCACTCCTGTGACCTCATCCCAGATGGTGGTCTGTAGGGGGAAAACGGCTCGACAATGACTCAGTCTGCGCTGGGCTGCTGGGAAGAGTAAGGAAAGAGTGCACTCTATTTATTTTGGAACATTTTATTTAGGGATGCATTATGTTTATCACACTGATACAAAACGCATGCTTGGTGTCACACCATACAGCCCACTGATCTGTAAACTACTCCTAAATAACGCTCTCCAGACATGCAAACAACTCCTCATTTACCCAAATAATTTAAGTACAGAAATCCAGACTCCTCTTAAACAATGCAGCACAGTGATGTGTAACACGCACAGTACTCGTAAACTGTCCAAATAACACATAGCAGAGCCTACAGACCTGCTCACAAAATAATGCAACAGATATGCAAACAACATACGCAGACATCGCCCCCTGTCCACTAGAGCCCATAGGAGGTTAGCAGTAACCCCTGCCAAGTGACGCGGCCATCAGTTGTCAAACCACACACAGGTGCCCTCAGGCATGAGGCAGCCACATCCCTTTCATACTTGATTTCTGAGAAATTCATATCTAAATACATGTTCACCTAGACATTCATGTTGACATGATCGGGTGGGAGCGCAGCTGTGAGCCGCCGAACGCAGGTGAAAGTTGCATCTAAGCGCCATTGATGACGCAATCAGACAGGAGCGAAGACTTATTTACAGAGCTCAGAGACTTCAAACTTGGCTGTGCACATGGGTTAGTAGCTACACTCGCTCTAACAGCGGTCCAGCAAATATGCTGCAGAAATCCATTCCAGAATAGCACAAGCTGCTTTCTCCTTAGCCATTCTACCAGACCATGCATGACGTGTGGTTATCGCTTCGCCATGCATATCTACTTACCATCGCAAGCACATCTAGCAACATTCACAATGTTATATTGAAGCCACACTGCTATCTAAAATAACAGCCAAGTCGAACTCTAGTAAACTGCACAGTCCCCCCCCCCCCCCCCCCCCCCCAGAAAAAAATACGTAACGTCCACTTTTGTAGGAGTTTTCGTGTTGTCTCAGCTTGTATGCATGGAAATTATTGCCGTAACAGAACCTCTTTGCGAAAATAATGCACATAAACATCGAACGCAGTCTTCCTCACGGACCTAACATGGGTACCTAAAGCCATCGCCGCCATCTTGGATACATCTGGCAACAACGCAATTGTTTCTATAATCTCTTTGCCCCAATACAGTATTGGGACAACATTCGTTGTTCGTCACTCTGCATGTATCCTAGATGGCGGCGATGATGTCATCCAAGATGGCAGTGTATAGAACTGGCAACAGCATATGGCGTCATCCAAGATGGCGACAATGACGTCAGTTGATGACGCAAGTACCGTTATCCAAGATGGCGGCTTTTCGGTGGGAAAGAGCCACACCCCCCTCCTCCCCCCAGAAAAATGGCGGGAAGTTCAAATTTCAACACAATAATTCGTCACACCCCGGTTATCTCCACTAAGCAAAGAAAATCGCGGGAAGATGGCTCACTTGGCCTACCTCTACTAACCTAAGTCACCCGACCACCACCTCTTCCCACGAACTGGCACCAAGTTTGAATTTTGGCCATAAGAAAAGGTCAATTTGCGTATCTCTACTAAGCTAAGAAAATGGGGTGAAAGAAAGTACACTTGTACTAACCTCAGTCGCCTGACTGCCACCTTCTCGTAGGATTCGTGGGGAAAAGGATTTGAACGTAAGTCTTTATTATTTAACCAATTTCATGCAAGTGTGTTTGCCACTGGGTCCAGAGTCCAACTGACTTAGTTCACATCGCCACCACCAGAGGGCGCTCCCATGACGTCAGGTGATGACACAAGCACTGTAATCCAAGATGGCGGCACCCAATATGTTCACCACGAGATCCAGACTCCAGCTGACTTAGTACATATCGCCACCGCCAGAGGGCGCTGTCATGACGTCAGTGATGACACAAGTACCGTTATGGAAGATGGTGGCATACAATGTGTTCACCACGAGGCGTAGTACTCAGTACCACCAGCAAAGGGTGCTGTCATCTGTAATCCAAGATGGTTGGGGGGGAGGGCTGCGGGGGGGGGGGGGGGGGAATGCTGGGACAAACAACTCTGGACATAAGTCTTTATTTTGCAGGCTGTTTCTCCACCACGAGATCTAGACTCCAACTGACCTAGTGCACAGCACTGCCAACAAGATGGTGGTCTGGAGGGGGAAAATGGTGCGAAAATGACACACCCTACTCTGGGTTGCTGTATAGAGTTAGGAAGGGCCGCACTCTATTTATTTTGAAACAATTTATTTAGGGATGGAGTATATTTATTACACTGACACAAAACACATGCTCTGACATGCTTGGGGCCATTTCACACTGCCCACAGACCTGTAAACTACTTCTAAATAACGCTCTCCAGACACGCAAACAACTCCTAATTTTCCGAAATAATTTAAGTACAGACCTGCAAATTACTCCTAAATAATGCAGTACGGTGATGTGTAGACACACTCAGTACTCGTTCAAATGGTTCAAATGGCTCTAAGCACTATGGGACTTAACATCTGAGGTCATCAGTCCCCTAGAACTTAGAACAACTTAAACCTAACTAACGTAAGGACATCACACACATCCATGCCCGAGGCAGGATTCGAACCTGCGACCGTAGCAGTCCCTCAGTTCCAGACTGAAGTGCATAGAATCGCTCGGCCACTGCGGCCGGCGCTCAGTACTCGTAAACTGTCCAAATAGTGCACGGCACAGCCTACAGGCCAGCTCGCAAAATAATGCAATCAACGTGTGCAAGCATCTCCCCCTCACACATACCCTGTCAACTAGAGAGTCAAGTGACATGGCCGTCAGCTGTCAAACTGCGCACCGTCCCCCGCTCGGGTCCAGCAAGAATGAGACGGCGAAATCTAATTCATACTTGACACCTCAGAAATTCGTATCTAAATACGTATTCAATTAGAAACCGCGTGGAACCGTAGATGCACCAAGGGGCGCACACAGCTGCGAGCCACTGCTGAACACAGGTGAAAGTCATCTGCCTATATTTTCGTTTATACAGTCACGCTTATACTGACGTCGCAGAATTCGAAGACTTGCTCATACGAGACACCTCCGAGCAGCAGATGTCTTCACCACAGATGACAGAATAGCACTGGTCGCATTGCTCCTAGTGTGACATGACACTACCCGTTTAACCAAAAAAAAAATGTTCCTTACCGTTTTAGTCAAGTTTAGTTGTCTCGTTCAAAGTAGTTACCTTCTGATTGCACACACTTTTTCCAGGGCTTCTGCCATTGATGGTAACATTTCTGGAACTCATCTTCTGTAATATCCTCCAAGACCTTCGTCACAGCTTTTTGGACATCTTGTGTTGTTTGAAAATGGTGTCCCATGACCGCCGTTTTGACTCTTGGAAATATAAAAAAGTCGCACGGAGCGATATCTGGTGAAAAGGTGGCTGTGGTAGTACTGAAATTTGTTTTGAGGTTAAGAATTGCTGTACTGACAGAGCAGAATCGGATGGCGCATTATCGTGATGCAGAACCCAATTATCAGCAATGTTGACACAGACACGAAGAACTCTTTTACGAAATCTTTCTAAAATTTCTTTGTAGTAATATTGGTTAACTGTTTGTCCAGGAGGCACCCACTCTTTATGAACAATTCCCTTGGAATCAAAGAAGCACACAAGCATGCATTTCACTTCTGACTCTGACATGCGTGCTATTTTTGGTCTGGATGATCCCTTTGAGCACCACTGCGAACTTTAGCGTTTTGTCTCTGGATCGTACTGAAAGAAGCAACTTTCATCGCCAGTGGTAACATGGCTCAACAATTCTGGATTGAATTCCGTTTGCTCTAACAGATCAGCTACCACATTTTCCCATTTTTCTCGCTGTTGTGGTGTGAGATTTTTGGGGACAATTTTTGCACAAATCTTTCTCATACCAAGATGTTCAGTTATTATTAGACAAACCGTTTCTCGACTGATGTTCAGTTCTTCTGCAATTATTTTCAGGGATAATCTTCGATCAGATCATACGAGTTCACACACCCTGGCCAAGTTGACATCCGTCCGTGAGGTTGATGGTTGTCCAATGCGGTCTTCCTCTTCAACATTCGTTCTGCCTTCACTAAACATTTTATGCCAATGAAAAACTTGAGCTCTTGACATAAACTCCTCTCCAAAAGCCTTCTGAAGCTTACCGTAAGTTGCCGTCGCGTTTTCACCCAATTTAACGCAAAAAGAAATGGAATACCATTGCGCAATATTATGCGGTTCCATTTCCGTGACGAGAGACACAAACATGTGTTAACTTATTACAGTACAACTCACGACTGAGCAATTGCATCGATGTGCCGCTTGGACTAGAAGCAGCTTATAGACCAAGGTCAAAGACATTGTGCCTACACAAGCCTGCAGGGTCGCCACATCTTGCAAAGAAAATCAGTCTCATTACTTTGTTGTCACACCTCATATATCCCAACACAAAGGATGTGAATGAATCGAGCATTATCATTGGCTCTTATCGAGTTTACACGCTGAATTACTGATACTGCCAATATCAAAGCACTGTCTGCCTTTTCTTTTTCCTTCTGCAGACGAAGCTTTCAGTGGTTATTTTACACAGATCGCCATATTGCACTGACAATTGAATCATACAAACTGCCATACTATATCATCAAATACGGAAAGACTCTTACCGTAGGACACACAGTCATCCTCTCCACTCATGCCATAACACAAACCATAGTAACTTTACAATGCAATATATACACATTTTACACAAAGTGAGCTACAGTAACTTAACAATACAACATATACACATTTTACACAAACAGTGTAATTATCTTGTATATCTGTACAGCACCTGAAAAAATTATGGTATGCCTACTCTCACACAGGCTATATTTCACGATGCTTCCCAGTCCTAGGGAAGTACCATCAGCCTTTTCTTTCTTTCTACAGACGTTACATTCAGCACAATACAAAATCATCCCTTTTACATCAGAGCACCCTAAGTGGAACAAAGTCGATGTCAGAACTCTTCTGCAAATTCGTGATCGTTTACCTTCGGCACAAATGCATTACTGTTTCCGCTCCGAACCTGCTCGGTTTTCTACAGACATCCCCAGACTCGAGGATTACAAGAACACACGTATTTTCGCATGGTTCATCACAATATTATACGATTTTCGCGGTATTTCTCGATATCCAGCACCAGGCGGCCTCCTACCGATCGCTAACGCAATATAATTCCCAAGATATAAACAGGAAATTATTTCTCTACAAACCCCAAACTTTAGCGAGGTGCAGCGTGATGTAAACCACTGAGTAACAAGAAACATATAGAGAAAACTCATATTTCCACTCTCTAATATCGAAGTCGGTGATGTATCACAGCCCAAATCATCCCTATAATTTACAAGCCAACTAAGGTCTTTCCCATGTCTAGAGAACAGGCAAATGCGTCTTTCACACACCACAATCGATCTTCTCTCAACTAAATAAAGGCACGAAATGTGCAGAAGCAGTCAACCAAACAATTTACATGGGGGGGGGGGGGGGGAATAACGGTCCAGGGCAAATGCACCATCTTGTCAAATTTCCACTTGATCACGAAAGCCGCCCAACACATACTAAGTATTAGTCTAGAGGACTGCAAAGTTAACTCAGATACATTCCTCCAACAGGCCTATGTATTCGGACAGGTGCTGCCGTTAATGGCAAACGTTAATTGTTACCACCACAGGCAATGCATATATGGAATCATTCTGGAAAACCCATCACATATATGTTTTATCATTATACTTACAGTGAACTGTTACGATCGCAGTCTCAACTGAACAGCATTCGACAATGAGTGAAGTATTGGAAATACACCCTGCTATCACAGTACTCCAAGTCAAATCCATACCCTCCTTACGACTGGACATAATCATTTCCTTCCCACAAACACATACTTTATAAAACCTGATGCTCAAATGTGAACATATGACGCATCCCTTACTAGTAAGTATAATACTTCATCAATAACTCATTGCCTACAACACGAAATAATACTGACCGAAAATCAATGACAGGTGCGCATATCTCTTATGTTTTTCTTGCAAGTGCGACCACTGTGTCTTAGAAAGAGAGATGTAATCGGGGATATATTAAAGAAAAACCCGATCGCAACAACTACTGCATGTTACTGTCACAAGCGATCTTGGTTCTACAAGTGCATACAGGTATCCATGTTAAAAGCTATAGCTGCTTTACGAATCGAGGTACGACATTACCTCTGAATGAGGTGGTTTTCTCCGGACAAATACCGTGACTGTGATCATAGGAATGTGTATTATAAGCCTACGATGCAACTTCGTGATAAAATTACCGCATTTTCAAAGTGATTCCGCTAAGTAACGTGGTATGTAAGCGGTATTTGCGACTCCCGCACACCGCCCAAGCTAGATAATTCTGTAGTACTTCTAGCGCATTCTGTCTCGATACCATATCAGAGGTCCTGCGATATATCCACTGAGTTATAGGCGATGACTGACTGAGAAAGAACACAAACAGTAGTAGTAGATGATGTGCCGATTGAGGTCATAAGAAGAAAAACGTACATTAGCTTCCCAGATCTCTAGTGTTACGCTATCCGCTATCCCAGGAGCCGTCTGTGAGGCATGCATGTACACAGACATACAGAAAAAAGAGCAAACGCTCTCTGAATGTGGAGTTGACTGGATACAGCCGAGTACAGTGCTATATTATGCCTCCCGATCAGTGCATTTGGGCTATGTGTTGGCAGCTGAGCTACATTTACATGCAATTTTAGAACACAGAACGAGATGTTATGTCGTGATTGCATGGGTAGGCCTGCCCTAAAATGGATACAATTGCGAAAAATGACGAGGTAATAGGTATAAATTGGCGGAATATACACCGAAGTGCTGGGAAATTGAGGAAGTACTTGCATATCTTCTGGTTCGCACAGAACAATTTGTACATGGGAACAAGTATGAGGCATCAGGAGGAATCTGGGAAAACGGTGACATAGAAACGAAGGGAATCAGGGAGGTAGTCCATTTTTTTCCGTCTAGGCAGTATTATACTGTATGTCTGTTGAGGCACCAGTGATACATGCGAGTTGACTACTGTATTTGATGCGTTTCAGGAGGATAGAGAACCATTCACCTCTAAACTTATTTGTATGTGCGTTAAAGGATAGCAGAGAGTGGACGGGGTGATCGATTGAGACAGAGCTGTAACGAGGTATGAGTTAATTGTTGACTGATTCATTCTAGAGAAGGAGAAGTTATTGCATGTCAATTTTTTCCATTGTTCTATCCGGATGCATCAGTCACGTGACATAGCCTGCACTCTACTCGTATACAGCTGTGTGTTCTGATGCAGTTTAAAGCACTGTCTACTTCCGATCGTTGAAAGGGTACAGTACCGCCCGACATTGAAAATAGGTACAACATACTTCATTATTTTTGTCAGAACAACACATTTTTTTTGTAAAATAACTCAATTTCAATTAATACAGCGAAGCCGGATACCAGTGTGGGAGAGAATGACAATTTATTTGTTTAATTGATCACATGTGCACTCCCACAAAGTAAATCCCTACATCCAGTTTGGTGAGATCTGTGAAATGAATGACTGTATGGTCGTCTGCTAACCGCAGATAGTGAATGTGAATATATGATCATCTTTGAGTCGATCCTTTGGCCACCTTTGGTGGGACCAAAGAGATGAAATTTACCAGAGCTTTGAGCACCTGAAATGTGGCTGACCAATACGATAGCAAGGTGCTTCCCCCACCTCGACAGAGATGGGAGAGGACCCAGAGAATGGCCATGTTTCGGCACTCTGCCGCTGGATCTTGTGCTGTTAAGACCTGTTTTAGTTGTGCTCCGTAATGACGAAAGAGTGGAGACATGGTATGCATGTGGAATATTTAAGAGTAGTTTGAAATATTAATTTCTCTATTTCAGGAACTTTTGTGGGGAGAATTAAATGTCAGGCAGGTAATATTAATGGGATTGTAGGAATCTTCGGATGTGACCAACGGTCACAATGAAACCACGTGTAGCATTAAGTTGAAATACTTCCGTGTGCTTAAGTTAAGCTGAATTACTAGCGTGTGTACAATAAGTTGAAATATTTAAGAAATAGCGTGTGTACAATAAGTTGAAATATTTAAGAAATAGTGTGTGTACCATAAGTTGAAATATTTAGGAAATGGCGTGTGCAGGACTTGAAATTAGAGACGAGTACTTCCATGTGGTGAGTACTGTGTGAGTCTCAAACTGTGTATGAGACAAAAGATAAAGAGAAGTACTCGTCCATGGTATCACTTGAGGACTCGCGTGTGTGATGTTCTTAATATTACTTTGCGTGATATGATTCCGTGTGACGCTTGATTCAAACTCTGAGAGAGAAGCAAGGTGAGTCGGCCGTCTAACCAGCAACGCCACTTGGCTTGCATTGCACAGGAAGACGTGCAAATATCTCCGGAGTTTATAGTAGGAAAGTAGAATTAGAAAGTGGAGCAGTGTCGTGTGAAACTGGGATAAATACTACTTGAAGTGGGAAAGCTGAAAGTGATAATGTTGTGACTATTCTCTGTGTAGTATTTCATGTTGTAGTGTGGTGTATGTCATGTAATTTGGGTATGTGTGGTTTGCATGGGAGAGTAGTGAGGTAGTTTCAAAAGATTAGTGGGTTATGCTTGTTCCTTCGGTACCGCTCGGTCTGGAGGAAAGTTTAGTGATGATGATTGTGAGAGTCGAAGCGTGAGGTATAATAAAAGATCCACCATCCTATCCAGAAAGTGCACTGTAGCGTTAAAAATAACTACGAGACCATAATATAGACATTCACCATTGTAAAGCCATGCCCACTGGGCGGAATTTCTCACGTGTTATTGTTGTAGGTTATAGAATTTGTGTGTTTAGGTTAGAGAATTTATCGGAATAAATAAGATAGTGGAAAGAAAAATATTGGTGACTTTTCCTTCGAATTGTATGTTGTAATAATGTCCCGAATTTATAATGTGTGCGCTATTCATATTCAGTGCGGTGGTCACGTGTCGATAAAAGCCGTTAAATAAAAGACAAAAAGAAAATGTGGTATTGCCAGTGCGTAGTGTCCAGTCAGAGTTCTGTAAATTACTGATAGTCAGATGCTTGTTTCCGCTGCGTATTAATCATATAGGAGGATAACTTGTAACTTAAGTGTGAGTACTAGAGTTCATGTTACTCGATAAATAAGAATGAATCCACTCGCTTGGCAGACCACTCATCTTGCAGGCCTGACTGCTTGATGCCACAGTATGAGCAAGGCATGTGGGTGCCTCTCATAATTTCGACCCTGCCTGGATGTTTTGCCAGGATATTTTGTTGCCAGGATATTTTGTTGCCAGGATAATTTGGCCAGGATATATTTTGCCAGGATATTTTTTTTGCCAGGATATTTTTTTGCCAGGATAATTTGGCCAGGATGTTTTTTTTGCCAGGATATTTTGCTATTAGGGTTTGCTGTTAAGATTTCTTTTTATGGAATGTATTGTGATAGCGCTAAGAAGTAAAATATTCTCTGTTTGCAATTTCTTTCTGGATTGGTGAGGATCTTTTATTTTTTTACGTAATTAATTGCTATATCGTCCGAGGCTGGAAGATCGTTGCATAATTTTTTTTGCGTAATGTCCGTAGTAACTAGGTCACAGTCGAAAAGTGTAGTCACCATGGAGAATAGTGATTCTGGGGTGAACGTAGCAGTGCAGCAGGAAGTAGCTGTTGACCATGGGTTAATGAGCGAGAACGACAAACACTCCGAAGGGGCTGAATTGTTCAGTGGACCGCTGCTGGGTGATCCTTTATGCGGCGGGCTTTGTCCACAAACACGGGCTTTTCCCGACGACGCGGGCGAGCCGGGACTAGGTCAGGTATGCAGTGAAAGTGCAGCTACCCTTAGCGAAGCTACGGTTTCACAGGCGAACGAGGTGAGCGCGTCGAAAGTAGCAAATGAAAATGTGATACTGCAGTTTTTACAGAAGATGGATAGGGAGTTTAAGGAAATGGTGGACGCGATGCGTAGAGGTAATAAGGAAAGATGGGAAGCGATGGATAAAGATAGTGAGGAAAGCATGGAGGCATTGGATAAGGGAAATAAAGAGGCAATGAGGAAGCTACACACAGTTATCGATGAGCGTCTGCCCACAGTTAATAATCGGTTAGATGAGGGGGAGAAGAATCTGGGTGCGTTGAAAGAAGTATGTGGCGCCGTGAAAGGAAAAGCTAATAATTTGGAGGTACAAGTATTTGCAATAGAGAGTGATACTACTGAGCGTAGGGACGTGTTGCCGGATGAGCGGATCAAAGAGGTAGTGGTCAGAATGAATACGATTAGTGCAGATGTAGAAAAGATCAGTATAAGAGGCGAGACAGGCTCTGACAGTACGCAGCGAGAGGTTTATGCCGACCAGGAGGAGGTACAATCACTATTACAGTTTAAAGAGGCACAATTAGAAACAAATAGGAAACATAGGGAAGAACTAGCACAGTTGCAATTAGCGTGCAGAAGCGAAGGTGAAACACCACCAGGTAGACTGCAGAGGGAGAGTGAGATAAATTCAAAAAACGAAAATAGGCAGAAAGAGGAAGACGAATTCAGAGAGTCAGAAGAACGGTTGTGTCGGATAAAACAGGTGGCAGACCCAACTGGGTATAGTCCAAGGCTGTCTCAATTTCAAGATTCATTACCTTCATCGTGGGGACCGCTCCTCAAAATGAAGTTTGTGTGTAACCATTTGAGGGACGAGGCTAAAGCGAAAATGCAGGAAGTTATTAAAGACTGTAGTAGCTATTTAAATGAATTCTGCTCGAAAAGTAAGCAGGACCAGGTTACGCAAAGCATATTGATGATGCCAAATTGTAACGAAGGTGGTATAAGAGATCCAGTGTCGTGCTATCAGGAAATGCTGAGACTAAATAGGTATTTGGATGTGCCATACGAACCTGGGGAGTTCATAAGGATCTGTATAGCGAAGTTGCCAGTGAAATTGCGCAGAGATATAGTGATAGCAGGCAGAGGCTTAGATGATTCCGCGTCATTTCAGCACATGTTACAGGAACTGGGTAATGAGAGCAACATTGTGAACGGAGACACGACTCATAGGTCACATAGTGTCGAGGATAGGAACGGCAGAAACTATCAGAATTACAGGAGAGCATGGAATCCTGGCGTTTCATTCTTGTCATAATGGATTGAAGGATAGGAGAAACTAATCCAACATATCAGCCCTTAGCATCTTGCCTTAAAACACATGCAGCAGGCACTGAAAATTGTCTATGTAGCAGACATACTCTACTGATATGTAGGAATGCAAATACCATACTTCTGATCAGGGAATAAAACACCAGTAATGGCATCTGTTAGGCTGGTCTCTCAGAGCAAAATTTGAAAATTTTTATTTGGAACAGTAAAGTAAAAAGACTGTTTCCTCAAAGAAACCAGCTGCTAAAATGTTATGTAATAATGCCAATGAGTCCAGTTTAATTAGTGCGGTTTGACTATTGCAGGTACTTAGCACGTAATGTAAAAAGTAAACATTGTGATCTGTATGGAATAGGGTACGTTTATACTGATGTTACAGGTAACATCAGTAATGTGATCGAAGTTTTTTAAATTAGATGCCATCAGATGTCATTGTCGTGGTGACATTTATAATGAGGTGCTGCGTATGGTTGCTCAAAATCTGGTGTTAGTGAAAGAGGCCACTAGCACCAAAGTTACTAACACTTGGGCTGCCCATCTCTCCCTGCTTGTATATTCTCTGCACACATTTAATTTTCATGTTAGCACAGATTCCTAACTAACAAATCCTTTACTGTGTACAGTGGACCATTCAGAGTGAGGCGGATTGTCCATGGAAATGCTGTACTGATTGAGACGATCAAGGGAAAACAATCTCGTGGGCTTCATCACATTTCTAACATCAAATTATGGAAAAGTGAAGGATAGATCGAAAGTAGGCAAGTTATGGTAGATAGTCAGTGTATTTATTTGTGGTGTGTAACGTTGTGCAGGGTCAAATCGAACATAAAAATTTTCAGGCGGGATGTCAGGAAGTATGAAGGAATAGACTGGTCGAATGAGTCATGAACAGGAGTCGACAGAGTGGTGTATGTACGTATTTTTTGTCATATGAATAAGGATCAAGCAGAAACGACATGATGATTAATAAGTGGATAAAGATGGTAGATAGAGAAGCGACGTGGTAAATACACTCCTGGAAATTGAAATAAGAACACCGTGAATTCATTGTCCCAGGAAGGGGAAACTTTATTGACACATTCCTGGGGTCAGATACATCACATGATCACACTGACAGAACCACAGGCACATAGACACAGGCAACAGAGCATGCACAATGTCGGCACTAGTACAGTGTATATCCACCTTTCGCAGCAATGCAGGCTGCTATTCTCCCATGGAGACGATCGTAGAGATGCTGGATGTAGTCCTGTGGAACGGCTTGCCATGCCATTTCCACCTGGCGCCTCAGTTGGACCAGCGTTCGTGCTGGACGTGCAGACCGCGTGAGACGACGCTTCATCCAGTCCCAAACATGCTCAATGGGGGACAGATCCGGAGATCTCGCTGGCCAGGGTAGTTGACTTACACCTTCTAGAGCACGTTGGGTGGCACGGGATACATGCGGACGTGCATTGTCCTGTTGGAACAGCAAGTTCCCTTGCCGGTCTAGGAATGGTAGAACGATGGGTTCGATGACGGTTTGGATGTACCGTGCACTATTCAGTGTCCCCTCAACTATCACCAGTGGTGTACGGCCAGTGTAGGAGATCGCTCCCCACACCATGATGCCGGGTGTTGGCCCTGTGTGCCTCGGTCGTATGCAGTCCTGATTGTGGCGCTCACCTGCACGGCGCCAAACACGCATACGACCATCATTGGCGCCAAGGCAGAAGCGACTCTCACCGCTGAAGACGACACGTCTCCATTCGTCCCTCCATTCACGCCTGTCGCGACACCACTGGAGGCGGGCTGCACGATGTTGGGGCGTGAGCGGAAGACGGCCTAACGGTGTGCGGGACCGTAGCCCAGCTTCATGGAGACGGTTGCGAATGGTCCTCGCCGATACCCCAGGAGCAACAGTGTCCCTAATTTGCTGGGAAGTAGCAGTGCGGTCCCCTACGGCACTGCGTAGGATCCTACGGTCTTGGCGTGCATCCGTGCGTCGCTGCGGTCCGGTCCCAGGTCGACGGGCACGTGCACCTTCCGCCGACCACTGGCGACAACATCGATGTACTGTGGAGACCTCACGCCCCACGTGTTGAGCAATTCGGCGGTACGTCCACCCGGCCTCCCGCATGCCCACTATATGCCCTCGCTCAAAGTCCGTCAACTGCACATACGGTTCACGTCCACGCTGTCGCGGCATGCTACCAGTGTTAAAGACTGCGCTGGAGCTCCGTATGCCACGGCAAACTGGCTGACACTGACGGCGGCGGTGCACAAATGCTGCGCAGCTAGCGCCATTCGACGGCCAACACCGCGGTTCCTGGTGTGTCCGCTGTGCCGTGCGTGTGATCATTGCTTGTACAGCCCTCTCGCAGTGTCCGGAACAAGTATGGTGGGTCTGACACACCGGTGTCAATGTGTTCGTTTTTCCATTTCCAGGAGTGTAGTAGTGGATAAAGGTGATATTTAAGGAGAGAAGCGACGTGAAGCAGTGTGATTAATAAATAGAGATTCGACGTGATGAAACAGTGGTAAATAAAGGTGAGTAGAATTAATAATGTGGAGATGTCTTAGATGTATGTTACAGAGAGGCCTGTGTATGCTGCAATAGAGATTGATGCCAATGGCGAAGGAAGACCAGGAAATGATGGAGTAATGGACGGGCGGAGAGCCGAAATACGAATGAAGAGATGAGGACAACTGCACAATGTGAAAGGACATAAAGGGAGTATGAGATCCAGATGGTGAACGTTGTGGAATACTGACGTAAGATGTAATATAAGTGTAGATCTAATTCTTAGCATAACATTTGCGATTTGGCAAAAATAAAATTTGTTGTTGTTGTTGTTGAAGCCTGGTACCAGTGCAACTAATCAAAACGGTACCAAGAATGTGTACAGTTATTTTGCAGGTTGAATAATTTGTGTATTTTTGTTCTTAGATGAAATGTCGCAATTCTAAAGTGATATTTAGCAGGAGGAATAGTCGGTAAAGCGAATGCAGAGGTAAGCCAATGGAGAGAGGTGCCAGAGTGAAAGGACGAATTCGGAGACTGGAATGCTATCTCCAAAACAGCTTCATGTGTTATGTGGTTGAGTATAAGGGAGCAAAGGTATGGTATGTTGTGAGTGTGGTGGTGTTATGAGTATAAGGGAGCAAAGGTATGGTGTGTTGTCGTGAGTGTGGTGGTGTTAAGGTTAGCTGACTTCTAGACCTATTCTGTTAGTGTATTAATGGATTGAATGAGAAGGAAAATGTGATGTCTGGTGAGTGAGAGTCGTAGAGTAGTGTGATCAATGCGCACACTCCTGTAAAGGTGATGCTACCGATATGTAACTAAAACATTATTGTGTATTGTTTGATTTGGATGAACCTCGATGGCAGGTCAGGATCTGACATCATGTGGATGGTACATACGTGTCCTAGAAATGTTGTTACATATAATAAAAAAAGGTAAAATATATAAAGAGATACTAATTTCAGTCTGTCACAAGCACAAAGGTGCATTGTATGTTGTAGATTTAGTCACCAGTTTCTAAAATGTTTATTGTGATAGGATGTTAGAGTAGTCTACTATTTTACATTGTAATTATGAGTTGTATAGATTGTTTATTATTCCTTTTTTTTTTACACATTCATGTTTTGTAAGAGGGACGACAGGTACAATCAATAGCGCAAGTGTGGGCTGTATATAGAAAAGGGATAAATGTTGATGTATGTGTAGAAAACTAGGGTGTATAGTTTTATGTTTTTTAGAACAAAGATTCTTTTATTACCAATGTATCTAATAGATCATACATCTAATCAATGAGTATTTAAATATATCCTTTTGTCTGTAATGTTGCGAGATGCACGGAAGGGTCTGACTGATTGGGTGTCGTAACGCCTATACCGCTAGCGGGCCGAGCTGACGTAGCCATGGCGACGGGCGACAGAGCCACGGCACTCCCCACTCCACTGCCGTATGGGGTACACTCCACGCGCCCGCTACAGCAGGTCAACGGCCTGGGGCGACACGCACGTACCACTGGCCATTCATAAGTTCCGCCACCCTTACGACTGGGGAAAGTATCCCGCGGAGGCAACAGCGGGTGGTTTCTTCTGCTCAACAGCGCGCGCAGTGGCGCCACGGCAGAAAGGACGACGCGTGGCAGAGCCCGGCGGGCATTTGTTACCAGCAACTATTAACTAGTACTAGACTGTGGAGCCGTGAAGCAAGATGACTGCTCGTATGTCTCCATAAGGTGGAAAGTGAAAGACTGGTGTTCCCACGTTGTGAGTGGTGGAAAAGATTTTGTTGTTTTGTTTTGTCTTGACCTCTGAACGGTGGGATCCATAAACTTTTGGCAGTGACTTGTTAAGTGTGCTTTGTGAATTGCATGTGGGACGCTTGGTATTCTTGAAGAGGACAGTTGTCGTCTGGTGACTAATTATTGTATGAACGCAAGAAACTAGAGTGGGACATTGACATTTGCGTCTGTAGTAGGAGACATATCTTTAATTGGTGCGGGAATAAGTGCTGTTTGTTGGAACTTACGACTTTTAATTACACCATGAACTGAAGGACAGAACCGTGGGTAATAGTAGTTGTAGGACCATTTCTGGACGAACAGATTCGTGTGGATGGTATGCTGAGAGTGACTATGACATTTGTGTTTAATGTGAGATACAGTTTACTGTTCAGTGCGTGTTCAAAATGCCGATTTGAGTGACTTAAAGACTTTCGTCCGGGAAACCATGGGAGAGCTTTGACACCGAGACAGTGTTTCTAGGAAAACTATCAGCGACTTTTTGACCCCAAGAAAATCACAGAATGAAATGTTTCCGTGTGACTCGCAAGATAGGGAATAATGTATTTGTAATTGTGTAAATGTTTTTTTTAATATATGTTTCATTCCTGAAGGGACAGCAAGTGTAATTGTATTTCATTAACATTAGTGTTTAGAATAGTTAATGTTTGTTTTTTGTTTGTTCTGGGTTATCAACTTCACATAGCATGTTTATTAGAATATTTGGTACAATGATGCTTTAATTATTAGCCAGTGGCGTAATACTAACGTAGCGGCTCTTGTAGCATTGATCAGTAAAGTTGTCACAGGGGAGAAGAGTTTGCATTGCACAACAAATATCGGAATTAATTGATTCATTTTGATGTCGTGGACAGTAATGATCTTGTTGGTGTGTTGACTGAAGCCACTTATTTTATTGTCACAGTGGTGATATTTCACATTAAAGTGTAACGAAGGCTAGTCGAAATGCAAGTTCTTGTCGTCTAAACGTGTGACAACAGAGAAATGAGCACTAGAGAAAGATACGAGACCTACTGGTGGATTCAAGCACTTATTGCTAACTATTTATTGCGTGTATTGATATGGAGCCTGACTTCTACGTGTAACTAGTGTACGCAATTTTTTTTCCTTTTGTTGATTTTGTTTTGTATTTAGACATTGCCGTGTAAAGATTATTACAACGCAATTTATGAATGTCAGATTACTTGTTCTGTGTTTGGATGGTGAGCTACTTAAAATTTCATGAGTACAATTAGTATTTTTTTTATTTTTTGTCATAGGATTAGTGAAGTTTGGATTACTCATAAAAATAACGAAGATCCCAGTAACTAAGCAAATTTTTATTTCAACATTATTGCTTATTTGTGTGATGTAATGTTTTATGTGTCATGTGGATTGTTGCAAACTTGTATGTGTACGTTACTCCGGATTGTGGAGAGTACAATAATGGAACAACTGTGTCAATACTTTGGTAAAGTAACAACATTTGGTCATCAATTTGAGGTCAACAGGGGCTAAGGTTTCCTCCTGGTTATTTTGATGACTTGCTAAGTTTGTTCTAATACAGCTTTCTTAAAAAAATGTTCGGAACTACCCTCGCATTGCAAGGATAGTATCGTGCCATTTTTTTCTGCATGGGTAGCCGGTGGTGAAAGGGTACAGTACCGCCCGACATTGAAAATAGGTACAGCATACTTCATTATTTTTGTCAGAACAACACATTTTTTTTGTAAAATAACTCAATTTCAATTAATACAGCGAAGCCGGATACCAGTGTGGGAAAGAATGACAGTTTATTTATTTAATTGATCACATGTGCACTCCCACAAAGTAAATCCCTACATCCAGTTTGGTGAGATCTGTGAAATGAATGAATGTATGGTCGTCTGCTAATCGCAGATAGTGAATGTGAAAATATGATCATCTTTGAGTCGATCCTTTGGCCACCTTTGGTGGGACCAAAGAGATGAAATTTACCAGAGCTTTGAGCACCTGAAATGTGGCTGACCAATACGATAGCAAGGTGCTTCCCCCACCTCGACAGAGATGGGAGAGGACCCAGAGAATGGCCATGTTTCGGCACTCTGCCGCTGGATCTTGTGCTGTTAAGACCTGTTTTAGTTGTGCTCCGTAATGATGAAAGAGTGGAGACATGGTATGCATGTGGAATATTTAAGAGTAGTTTGAAATATTAATTTCTCTAGTTCAGGAACTTTTGTGGGGAGAATTAAATGTCAGGCAGGTAATATTAATGGGATTGTAGGAATCTTCGGAAGTGACCAACGGTCACAATGAAACCACGTGTAGCATTAAGTTGAAATACTTCCATGTGCTTAAGTTAAGCTGAATTACTAGCGTGTGTACAATAAGTTGAAATATTTAAGAAATAGCGTGTGTACAATAAGTTGAAATATTTAAGAAATAGCGTGTGTACCATAAGTTGAAATATTTAGGAAATGGCGTGTGCAGGACTTGAAATTAGAGACGAGTACTTCCATGTGGTGAGTACTGTGTGAGTCTCAAACTGTGTATGAGACAAAAGATAAAGAGAAGTACTCGTCCATGGTATCACTTGAGGACTCGCGTGTGTGATGTTCTTAATATTACTTTGCGTGATATGATTCCGTGTGACGCTTGATTCAAACTCTGAGAGAGAAGCAAGGTGAGTCGGCCGTCTAACCAGCAACGCCACTTGGCTTGCATTGCACAGGAAGACGTGCAAATATCTCCGGAGTTCATAGTAGGAAAGTAGAATTAGAAAGTGGAGCAGTGTCGTGTGAAACTGGAATAAATACTAATTGAAGTGGGAAAGCTGAAAGTGATAATGTTGTGACTATTCTCTGTGTAGTATTTCATGTTGTAGTGTGGTGTATGTCATGTAATTTGGGTATGTGTGGTTTGCATGGGAGAGTAGTGAGGTAGTTTCAAAAGATTAGTGGGTTATGCTTGTTCCTTCGGTACCGCTCGGTCTGGAGGAAAGTTTAGTGATGATGATTGTGAGAGTCGAAGCGTGAGGTATAATAAAAGATCCACCATCCTATCCAGAAAGTGCACTGTAGCGTTAAAAATAACTACGAGACCATAATATAGAGATTCACCATTGTAAAGCCATGCTCTCTGGGCGGAATTTCTCACGTGTTATTGTTGTAGGTTATAGAATTTGTGTGTTTAGGTTAGAGAATTTATCGGAATAAATAAGATAGTGAAAAGGAAAATATTGGTGACTTTTCCTTCGAATTGTATGTTGTAATAATGTCCCGAATTTATAATGTGTGCGCCATTCATATTCAGTGCGGTGGTCACGTGTCGATAAAAGCCGTTAAATAAAAGACAAAAAGAAAATGTGGTATTGCCAGTGCGTAGTGTCCAGTCAGAGTTCTGTAAATTACTGATAGTCAGATGCGTGTTTCCGTTGCGTATTAATCATATAGGAGGATAACTTGTAACTTAAGTGTGAGTACTAGAGTTCATGTTACTCGATAAATAAGAATGAATCCACTCGCTTGGCAGACCACTCATCTTGCAGGCCTGACTGCTTGATGCCACAGTATGAGCAAGGCATGTGGGTGCCTCTCATCGTTAACTGTAAACCTGTTGGTCATCAGAGGACTTCCATCTCATGTTTGATGAACCTTGACACAGTCCTCTAAACGAACTTAGATTTATGTGATGTATTCCATCCCCCCTATCGCATGTAGGTTGTAAAATCGAGACTTCAGCATCATAACTAAGCTAGTGATAGGAGTTTGTGTTGCGTTGCAATCCCCATGTACACATTTGTCCGACAATTGTGCTGTTTACAGAGTTAGTGATGGAATGACTTGTAATTTTCATATAGGTAAGAAAAGGGGGTTACTATACTTTCAACAACCTAGTTTCAACTACTTTTCAAGGTCATCCTACTTTCTCCATTCAGAATACAGATGACCTTGAAAAGTGGTTGAAACTAGATAGTTGAAAGTATAGTAACCCCCATTTCTTCCCTATATGAACTTCCCGCATTTTTTCGCGGGGAGGGGGATCGTGGCACTTTCCTACCAAAATACAAACTTCCCGCCAAAATCAGCCATCTTGAGTGCCGTCGCGGCCGCCATCTTGGATGACGTCATGCACTATTGCCAAGTCTACACGACGCCAACTTTGATAACGTCATTGCCACCATCTTGGATACATCTCGCAACAATGCAGAGTGCCCCAGTGCCATTTTCAAGAAGGGTCATAAATCAGATGCGAATAATTATAGGCCTATTTCGCTTACGTCAATCTGTTGTAGAATAATGGAACATGTTTTGTGTTCTCGTATTATGACGTTCTTAGATAATACAAATCTCCTTCATCATAACCAACATGGATTCCGCAAACAGAGATCATGTGAAACTCAGCTCGCCCTATTTGCCCAAGAAATTCACAGTGCCGTAGACACTGGCGAGCAGATTGATGCCGTATTCCTGGACTTCAGGAAGGCATTTGATACGGTTCCGCACTTACGTTTAGTGAAAAAAATACGAGCTTACGGAATATCGGACCAGGTTTGTGATTGGATTCAGGATTTCCTAGAAGAAAGAACACAACATGTCATTCTTAACGGTTCAAAATCTGCAGATGTAGAGGTAATTTCGGGAGTACCGCAGGGAAGCGTGATAGGACCTTTATTGTTTACAATATACATAAATGACTTAGTTGACAACATCGGTAGCTCCGTGAGGCTATTTGCAGATGACACGGTTGTCTACAAGAAAGTAGCAACATCAGAAGACTCGTACGTACTCCAGGAGGACCTGCAGAGGATTAATGCATGGTGCGACAGCTGGCAGCTTTCCCTAAACGTAGATAAATGTAATATAATGCGCATACATAGGGGCAGAAATCAATTCCAGTACGATTATGCCATAGGTGGTAAATCATTGGAAGCGGTAACGACCGTAAAATACTTAGGAGTTACTATCCGGAGCGATCTGAAGTGGAATGATCACATAAAACAAATAGTGGGAAAAGCAGGCGCCAGGTTGAGATTCATAGGAAGAATTCTAAGAAAATGTGACTCATCGACGAAAGAAGTAGCTTACAAAACGCTTGTTCGTCCGATTCTTTAGTATTGCTCGTCAGTATGGGACCCTTACCAGGTTGGATTAATAGAAGAGATAGACATGATCCAGCGAAAAGCAGCGCGATTCGTCATGGGGACATTTAGTCAGCGCGAGAGCGTTACGGAGATGCTGAACAAGCTCCAGTGGCGGACACTTCAAGAAAGGCGTTACGCAATACGGAGAGGTTTATTATCGAAATTACGAGAGAGCACATTCCGGGAAGAGATGGGCAACATATTACTACCGCCCACATATATCTCGCGTAATGATCACAACGAAAAGATCCGAGAAATTAGAGCAAATACGGAGACTTACAAGCAGTCGTTCTTCCCACGCACAATTCGTGAATGGAACAGGGAAGGGGGGATCAGATAGTGGTACAATAAGTACCCTCCGCCACACACCGTAAGGTGGCTCGCGGAGTATAGATGTAGATGTAGATGTACCCTTGTTATCCCAATACTCCCATACCTCTCCCTAATGAAGCATTTGCGGACCTATGTTCATGTAACATAACTGTGTAAAATATTGATCTTTCCACGCCGATCATCCTGCATATGGTGCATGTGCTTATGCTGTCTGTCTTAGCGGTATATGTACGACTGTCTGATGGTTGATGGCTAAACGCAAGATGCAGAAGTGGTGATTTTGTATGGTGCAGGACACGAATTGTGTGATTACTACATTGAAACGGTATGTGGTGATATATAGCCGGGTTGGAGATTAGTTTCACATTGAAATATTCAAGCTTCTGTCATCAGTGACCGAGCAGTGTAATTTAGGAAGTGTCTTTCCGTATCTGAGGATACGTAGACTACTTTTGTGAGGTTTAACTGTCAGTGCAATATGTCGATCTGTGCAAAACACTCTTGCCACTGAAAGTCTTGTCTGCAGGAAAAAAGGTAGACAGTGCTACCACACCAGTAGCATCTGTAATTTTGCAGGTAAATTCAGTAAGAGCCAATCAGAATGCTCCATTCATTCACAAGACATCCTTTGTTCTGGGTCACAGGAGCCTCTACATACCGGTGAGAACGTTTACCATTTCAGAGACGTTTATTGAAAGCATGATGTCACGATTTCCAGGAAGGGTAACCTGTGATGGATGGCATGCCTCGCTAGGACCATCAGGAAGAATGCATTTGGTGTTATTCTGGGCTATTTTCGTAGACAGGTTCTGTTAGGACAAGAATTTCCTTGCAGACAAGCAGTGACATCGGGAAAGCTCCTACAACAACAACAAAAACAACCGTCAACTATTTCTGTGACACTTACGATTTCCGGGAAGGGGCTGATATGCAATGGATTGGCTGTCCCATTAGGACAGCTAGGAAGAATGCGACCTGTGTTATTCTGGGCTACTTTTGTATACAGTTTCTGAAAGCATTGATAAAGATTTTTTATGGCACGTCCAGAGGGAGACTTGGTTCTTACTTACATAGACATGTGACGCCAGTATAACACTGATAACCTTTTTAGCTGCGCTTCAGATGGTGAGTCACTAGTCAGACATCTCTGCGTCATCGTGCTAGCAATGGTGGTTAGGTAAACACGTGTGCGGCTGGAGGCATCTCACAGGCTGGACTGACTTGTTCACATTGCCCAGGCATGTGCGCCTTGGGCCCTCTGTAGGGAACAGTTTGCTGCTATGTCACGGTTGATTTTCTTAACGATGGTTCGACAGCGTTCTTACATGCAGTGAGTGTTTGTGCACTGTATTATTTTGGCTCTTTAAGCGTTGTGAGCATGTTTGCAGAGCATTATACATGCATTATTTCGCCAATTTTATGATTAGTTAATATGTCTGTGGGCTGCGCAACGCATTATTTCAACAGTTTATAATTAGTGAGCGTGTTTGCATAGAGTTGTACAAGCATTATTTTAACAATTTACGAGTTGTTTTCGTGTCTGTACATTAGTGTACTTATTTCAACGATTTGCGAGTAGTTTGCAAGTCTGTAGACTATATGCTGTGACTCCCAACACGTCAGGGTGAGTGTTTTGTATTAGCATAATAAAAAATAAATAAACTATATGAAATTCACTCCTAAATAAGTTGTTCCAAAATAATCGAAGTACTCTCCTTCCTCTCCCTAGCTGCTGGACATAGACTGAGTCCTTTTCCCGCCATTTTTCACCAGACCGCCATGGGATGACAATGCTCTCTGGTGGCGGTACTGCGTACTAGATTAGTAGGACTCTGGACCTGATGCTGAACACATTGGATGGAGCTACTGCCTACGACAACTCGAATTGTTTAAATAAACACTGCATGAAAAATAAAGACTTACATCCATCCTATCCAGCAGCCCAGCACAGGCTGAGTCCTTTGCCTGCCAATTCCAAGGAAGAGGTGGTGGTCGGATGACTTAGGTTAGCGGATGTAGCGCAAGTGACTTACTTTCGTGCCAGTTTCTTAGGTTAGTGAAGGTTGCCCAATTGAACATTTTTCCCACCACAATTTGAACTTCCAGCCCTTTTCTTGGGGATGGGGAGAAGGGGAGGTTTGAGGGGAGGGGGTTAGGTTAGTGTAGGTAACCTAACTGACCCATTTTACCGCCAAAATTTGAACTTTCTCCCATGACGTCATAGCGACATTGCCACATCTATCACCGTCATCTTGGATCCGCCATCTTGAATAAATTTGGCAACAATATAACGTGGGGTGGCGGCGGCTTTGTACCCCTACTCCAGGTGACTGCACAAACAATGACAGTACAACAGAGATTATTGGCAGTTATGGCCATAGTTCAAGGCACACAGTCAAAGGCTGATAAAGTATATGACAGTCACAGCAGTTCTGCCACATATCGTGTGACTTATAGGAATGGAATTAATTCCAATGATTTACCAACAAGCTATATACCATGTAAGTCAGAGTAGTGCCTATATTATTTTCAGTAATGAGAGTAGTGCCTATATTATTTTCAGTAATGGTAGAAGAAAGTTTAAGGACAGACAGTTCCAAGTCTCTCTCCCAGATAAACTTGTACCAAATCCCACTGTCTTCATAAAAGCTTCAAAACATGTGCTACACCTAGGGCCAGCACAAGGCACATGCAAAACGTGTGGCCTCACGGGGTGGCACTTACCGAGGGGGGGGGGGGGGCGGCAAATCTGACTCCCCCCCTTTTTATAGGACAAACTCAACATTTATCCCCAAGAGGAGATTTCAAACCAAACCTCGGAGGGAGGGGCTTCGGGAACTGTGCCGTGGTACCTCGACTACCTGCCGGCTGCCCCTGTTCAACAAGGGGAGGGAGGAGGACTAATTTCTTCCTCGCCACTGTGGCAGCGCTGTCGTGTTTATGCCGGAGGGACAGAGAGGGGGAAGCAGTCTGGCTTACACGCCAGTATTCTTCTGAGTGGAGCGCTGCCAGCCTGTTATCTGCCATGCGTTTACTCACAACTAATTTTGCAGAAGACGAAATCTCATTTGGAAATTCGAATGCAATGTTCGATACTGCGGTTACATGTTAAGCCTGAAGCAATTTTGCTAAGCCCTTCAATGGCAGCTTATGAGTGTTTTATCCTCCCCACATTATGGAAAAAAATTGCTGAACATTACAACAGTCAATCATGTCCTACACCTACAATGGCTAGAAGTATTCCGAATAGGTAAATACGCTGCAAGTAATTATAAAGGATAAAGGCACTGCTAATAAGCCTGGAATAAGTTGTGTTTCGACGAATTTTTGAAAATTTTTTCTATCCGTTTCTGAGTGATAGTCGGACGTTTTGGTTTATGAGCCATGAAACACCTGTCTCCGCCTGCATTAACAACAATTAAACTCTGACCGGCACTTTTGTTTGACAATACTACTCGCACACTATCACTTTGACAACATTTATTTACTGTATAATGCGTGTGAATCCATGTTTCATCTTAGTAAACTACTGGTCGTTCTGATTCTGGTCGTATGTAAAGTACACAAGCGGCAAGACGCAGTCAATACCTTCGCTGCGAAGTGCCGATGGTACTGTTACCGACGACTGTGCCGCTAAAGCGGAGTTATTGAACGCAGTTTTCCGAAATTCCTTCACCAGGGAAGACGAATGGAATATTCCAGAATTTGAAACACGAACAGCTGCTAGCATGAGTTTCTTAGAAGGAGATACCTTAGGGGTTGCGAAGCAACTCAAATCGTTTGATATGGGCAAGTCTTCAAGTCCAGATTGTATACCGATTAGGTTCCTTTCAGATTACGCTGATACAATAGCTCCCTACTTAGCAATCATATACAACCGCTCGCTCACTAGATCTGTACCTCCAGATTGGAAAATTGCGCAGGTCACACTAGTGTTTAAGAAGGGTAGTAGGAGTAATCCATTGAACTACAGACCTATATCATTGACGTCGGTTTGCAGTAGGGTTTTGGAGCATATACTGTATTCAAACATTATGAATCACCTCGAAGGGAACGATCTATTGATAAGTAATCAGCATGGTTTCAGAAAACATCGTCCTTGTGCAACACAGCTTGCTCTTTATTCGCACGAAGTAATGGCCGCTATCGACAGGGGATCTCAAGTTGATTCCGTATTTCTAGATTTCCAGAAAGCTTTTGACACTGTTCCTCACAAGCGACTTCTAATCAAGCTGCGGGCCTATGGGGTATCGTCTCAGTTGTGTGACTGGATTCGTGATTTCCTGTCAGGAAGGTCGCAGTTCGTAGTAATAAACGGTAAATCATCGAGAAAAACTGAAGTGATATCAGGTGTTCCCCAGGGAAGCGTCCTGGGACCTCTGATGTTCCTGATCTATATAAATGACCTGGGTGACAATCTGAGCAGTTCTCTTAGGTTGTTCGCAGATGACGCTGTAATTTACCATCTAGTAAGGTCATCTGAAGACCAGTATCAGTTGCAAAGCGATTTAGAAAAGATTGATGTATGGTGTGGCAGGTGGCAGTTGACGCTAAATAACGAAAAGTGTGAGGTGATCCACATGAGTTCCAAAAGAAATCCGATGGAATTCGATTACTCGATAAATAGTACAATTCTCAAGGCTGTCAATTCAAATAAGTACCTGGGTGTTAAAATTACGAACAACTTCAGTTGGAAAGACCACATAGATAATACTGTGGGGAAGGCGAGCCAAAGGTTGCGTTTCATTGGCAGGACACTTAGAAGATGCAACAAGTCCATTAAAGAGGCAGCTTACACTACACTCGTTCGTCCTCTGTTAGAATATTGCTGCGCGGTGTGGGATCCTTACCAGGTGGGACTGACGGAGGACATCGAAAGAGTGCAAAAAAGGGCAGCTCGTTTTGTATTATCACGTAATAGGGGAGAGAGTGTGGCAGATATGATACGCGAGTTGGGATGGAAGTCATTAAAGCAAAGACGTTTTTCGTCGCGGCGAGATCTATTTACGAAATTTCAGTCACCAACTTTCTCTTCCGAATGCGAAAATATTTTGTTGAGCCCAACATACATAGGTAGGAATGATCATCAAAATAAAATAAGAGAAATCAGAGCTCGAACAGAAAGGTTTAGGTGTTCGTTTTTCCCGCGCTGTTCGAGAGTGGAATGGTAGGGAGATAGTATGATTGTGGTTCGATGAACCCTCTGCCAAGTACTTAAATGTGAATTGCAGAGTAATCATGTAGATGTAGATGTAGATGTAGAAAACCTGACAAAGTATGGCCTTTTAGCAACAATGCCCTCTCGTCCGCACAAAACAAAACGCTATTTTTGACGCATTCTAAATCGAAAATCCATAGACAGAACATTGCTTGTAATGGTTTCCTTGCTAGCTTTGAAACTCATTTCTGTTTGACAAAAGTTGTGCAATTTTCGCAAGTTCGTATTTGTTTCTATTGTTCGCAATGCCACAGAAATTACTGCCTGACAATACATTTATCCATATCATCGATCACATACTTATTGCGAGCTTCTTGCTTCTTCTCCTTGGGCGCTAGTTTAACCGTAGCCTCGGTGTACCTCGTCACGTGACTTAGTTCCTGGCACTGCCGGGTCACCACTTTGCCTTTCCGGGCAATAGGTATTGTCGCGTTCTCTAGAACGAAAATTACAGAATTCATTTCGGTAGTTGGCCGAGGGAATCAAGATTGGTCAGAAGCACTTTCAATGCGTTTCGTAAGAACGGAAGAATTGGTGCATCCGAATTTCTTGCAACTTGGGATGTAGTAGGTAGGTGCTTTCCATATAACGTACAATTAGTATTGCGCGTGCACGTTACCCATTAGTTAGAATTTTTCTCCTTCAAGATTGCAGAATAGGAAATTTTATTTTTCTTATGACTGTTATTTCAAAAACTGGCAAGTCGGCACCCGTCGTCCCAATAGCTAGAATGAAAATAAAGAGAAGAAAAGTGAAGTGATACGGCGATGACTAATTTGTTACCCCTTATTCCATAATCAGACACGAGATGTGACACATGGAAATTACGACAGATGTCGAGTGTCAGTTGTTTGAAATGGACAACCGCAGTGCAGTGAGTAAACATATTTCGACTAGCGTTACTACCCGTCGATGCCTGGGTGTGTATTTATTGCATTATTATGTTACTCCATCTCCTTACTATTCTTCCTCTCTCGATTGTCTTCCGCCTCACTCTTTGACCGTTTCACATGCGTCTGTAGTGAAATTCGGCCTGAAATTCAATTTCACGCGGCTCAATTCTTATGACTTCATATCCTGAACAGTGTATCCTACAGTAATATAATTTTCCGTTTACGTGCAGTGGAATATCAGGAAATTGTGTGCGAAGTTTGTTGCAAATAAAGTTAGTTCACTGACATCAACAGTTAGTTTCAGGTAAGCGTTCTTTACCGGCTGGATCGAAACATGTCCGACGGTAGAAAAAGACTGTCTGGCAGTGAATATAAAGACGGGCGCTTGGAAAAATAGATTCTGAAAGTACAGAATTTAGTGGAGCTACTGCAGCTACATCTTTATCTTCTGGACATGACCAGAAAGATGACGAACACAGTACTGCGACCACCGCATACAGTAGCAATGCTGAAGGTGGGCCATACACAACATGTTCAACAGACCTCGTCTGGACTCAAGATCTGCTTTGTGACGAAAGCTCCGAGATTGAAACATCAGGCAGAACTGAAATTAGGCGACCCGATTCGGAAAATACCGGAGGAACATCAGCCGAGGTACTCACCATCGGAGAAGGGATTGAAGGCGAGCCTAAACTGGAAGATACAATTGACTCAGATCCTGGAAGATGGCCAGAAATTATTACCGACTGCATTTGAACGACTTTGCTCATGCGAGGTCCTCCTGAGAGCATTAAGGAACCTGAAAATTTTCCTAAAAACGCGGAGAACCAGCGTTTCAGCCCTGTGCGCTACAGCTGTTCTTTGAAGAATTTAGAAAGAGCAGATAGACATTGGCTGGTGTACTCAAAGAGCAAGGACGCTGTGTTCTGATTTTGTTGCAAACTTTTTTCGTCATCTACAGTACAAACTGCAAAGAACGGTATAAGCGACTGGGGGCACCTTGCCTCGTATCTCGAAAGTCACGGGAAGTCTACCAAGCATCTCTAACGTCGATCAGTTGTAGAGTTTTGGAACACGTATCGTGTTCGAGTATAATGACTTTTCTGGAGACAAGAAATCTACTCTGTAGGAATCAGCATGGGTTTCGAAAAAGACGGTCATGTGAAACCCAGCTCGCGCTATTCGTCCACGAGACTCAGAGGGCCATAGACACGGGTTCACAGGTAGATGCCGTGTTTCTTTACTTCCGCAAGGCGTTCGATACAGTACCCCACAGTCGTTTAATGAACAAAGTAAGAGCATATGGACTATCAGACCAATTGTGTGATTGGATTGAGGAGTTCCTAGATAACAGGACGCAGCATGTCATTCTCAATGGAGAGAAGTCTTCAGAAGTAAGAGTGATTTCAGGTGTGCCGCAGGCGAGTGTCATAGGACCGTTGCTATTCACAATATACATAAATGACCTTGTGGATGACATCGGAAGTTCACTGAGGCTTTTTGCGGATGATGCTGTGGTGTATCGAGAGGTTGTAACAATGGAAAATTGTACTGCAATGCAGGAGGATCTGCAGCGAATTGACGCATGGCGGAGGGAATGGCAATTGAATCTCAATTTAGACAAGTGTAATGTGCTGCGAATACACAGAAAGATAGATCCTTTATCATTTAGCTACAAAATAGCAGGTCAGCAACTGGAAGCAGTTAATACCATAAATTATCTGGGAGTACGCATTAGGAGTGATTTAAAATGGAATGATCATATAATGTTGATCGTCGGTAAAGCAGATGCCAGACTGAGATTCATTGGAAGAATCCTAAGGAAATGCAATCCGAAAACAAAGGAAGTAGGTTACAGTACGTTTGTTCGCCCACTGCTTGAATGCTGCTCAGCAGTGTGGGATCTGTACCAGATAGGGTTGATAGAAGATATAGAGAAGATCCAACGGAGAGCAGCGCGCTTCGTTACAGGATCATTTAGTAATCGCGAAAGCGTTACGGAGATGATAGATAAACTCCAGTGGAAGACTCTGCAGGAGAGACGCTCAGTAGCTCGGTACGGGCTTTTGTCAAAGTTTCGAGAACATACCTTCACCGAAGAGTCAAGCAGTATATTGCTCCCTCCTACGTATATCTCGCGAAGAGACCATGAGGATAAAATCAGAGAGATTAGAGCCCACACAGAGGCATACCGACAATCCTTCTTTCCACGAACAATACGAGACTGGAATAGAAGGGAGAACCGATAGAGGTACTCAAGGTACCCTCCGCCACACACCGTCAGGTGGCTTGCGAAGTATGGATGTAGATGTAGATGTACAAGCATTTGAATTCACATAAAAAGCGGATCGTGTTTTCCGATGGACTGAAAAAGTCACGAACTGTCGACGCCCATCATCAAAGGCTTCTGAATACTGAAAGCGAACATTGGAAAAATGTTCTTGAGTGCTTAATAGCAACAGTTCATTTCCTGGGTCGGCAATGTCTGCCTTTGAGAGGAAGTACAGATACACTCATTTAGCCTGACAACGGAAACTGCTTGAAACTCGTAGAATTATTCGGAATGTGCGACACTGTGATGATGGAGCACCTGCACAAAACAAAGCAAGGTGAGAACAAGGGTCATCATTATCTTGGAAAAGAAACATAGAATGAAATAATTCATCTTATTGGATCATCTATAACCAACAACATTCTATTCATGATGAAATCTGCAAAGTATTACAGTATAATTCTAGACTGCACACCAGATATTTCAAAAGTTGAGTAGATGACAGTTGTGGTACATTTCGTGCAGGAGAAAAGACTCGACGGGGTATACGATGTCCGAATTCGGGAGCATTTCCTGGGATTTCTTCCAGTGTCCGATTCTTCAGGCTCCACTTTGACGCAGGTCGTACTCAGTTCTGTGGAAGATAAAAAATCCTATTGTGTAATATGAGAGGGCAAGGATACGACAATGAATCAAACGTGAAAGGAAAGAAGTCTGGTCCCAAGAAAAGAATTTCAGATATGAACAAGAGAGCATTTTATGTACCATGTAGCAGTCACTCATTGAATCTTGATGTAAACGATGCTGCTGTGTCTTCTAAGTATGCTGTTTCCATGTTTTCGACAGTGAATAGCTTGTATGACTTCTTCTCGTCCTCCGTTTGACGTTGGGATGTCTGATCTGTCGCTGAAGCCACTGAGCGATTCTAGGTGGGAAAGTCGCATCGATGCACTTACTCCCCTGAGGTTTCAAATTGGAGGCGTTTATGATGCACTGGTTCAGGTATCAGAAGAATCCGATGGCATGACCGCCCACGAAGCAACGTCACTTGCGAATCAAATAAAAAATTACACCTTTCTCACTTCTCTGGTAATCTGGTGCGACGTTCTGCTTCACATCAGTGTAGTCACTAGGACCCTCCAGACCATTGACATAAATGTTTCTGAGGCCGTGGAAATGCTTGAAAAAACGAAAGCATATTTTGAGACCTGCAGAACAGAAGAAACGTTTGTGTCTTTCTTGACGGATTCCAAAGAATTGGCTACAGATAAGTGTTTCCAGGCAACGAAGTATGAAACCAATACACTTTACCTATGAAGGAAGGTATGAGACAATAGATGACCCAACAAAACGCTGCAAGATTGAATTATACTATTATCTTTTAGATATAGTAACCACATCTTTGGACGAGAGATTCAATCAACTGAAATCTCATTGTGATTATTTTGATTTTCTCTACGACATCAGCAAGCTGAAGAATGCACCTACTGACAGCCTGGACGCAAAGTGTACAAGCTCTCAGCGATTTTGAAAGATCATGAGTCAAGCGACATTGATGCATTGGAGTTGAGGGAAAAACTAAAAGTGCTTTCAACATTGTTGAAACCTGAAATAGGTCCAAAAGAGACTCTGAAGTTTATAGGAAGACATAATTTTTGCCCTAATGTTAACATTACACTGAGAATTCTCCTAACACTCCCGGTGACAGTTGCGAGTGGAGGGAGGAGTTTCTCAAAACTGAAATTGATTAGAGATACCTTCGGTCAATGATGAGCCAAACTCGTTTGAATGATCTTGCAACAATATCGATTGAGCACGAACTTGCAGAGGACTTAAATTACACAGATCGTGTGAAAGAGTTTGCACAAGCAAAAGCCAGGAAGGTTCGACTTGTCAAGTATTTTTTTAAATTTTTATATCATGATCAGTGTCTTGGTTATTTACTATGTTGTTTCTTATTTTGTTCAACATTAAATAGTTATTGTAAATATTATTGTTGAAACCAAATTATCGTTAAATTGTAAATATAATTTGTTTTCTGTTGAATACATTGAAAGGCTGCTTGGACATCAATCGTAATCATCATAATTATCAAATTTTCTTCTGCAGCAAGCGCAAATAGTTATTCCAAGGAATTAGTTTCTTACCAAAGTACTAAAAATAAATTTAAAATACAATTTTGTTTGACTCAGTTGACATTCTGTTGCTACAAGTATAGCTTTGTACCTCCCATTATCCTTTTTCTTGACAACCCATTTTTCTGTAATTACATCTTTTCCACAGGCTGTTTCTTTGTCCATCAGAGTCCATCTTTCATTTTTCTTCAATGATTTTTTTCTCTTCGTTTATAGCCTTTGATGAATTGTCCTTTTCCTCACGTTCAGTGCATTCCTTGTATGTGAGCATGAGCTAATCATCATATTTCTTTGGCAAATTTATTTGACAACATGGTTTCTGATACATTTTTTATCTTCTTCTGAAGTCTCTCTCCTTCCTACTTCTAATTCGTCTTTCTTCTTCATCTTCAAAATCTTCTCATCTGTCTTCTTGTTCTTTAAAGTCTACTTCCTTCTTCAAAGACTTGTCTTCTTTCATCCCCTTTCAAAAATATGGTTTTCTACAGCTAGATTTATTCATTCCTATTTTGTTTCTTATTTTTTCTTCATATTATGAGTAAACTCAACAGGTCTTGCTTCAGAAAATTTTCCAGTCTTAGGGTGGTATATAACACAGCCATCGTCTGTGTATTTTACAAGAACACCTCTTCCTCCTCTTACATTTTTTTTGTTTTAAATATCCACATTGATTTATGAAAACAACAGATCCAAAGATCATCAGTCATGACGAATTTAGTTTTCTTTCACAACAAATTTTCGCTGGAGTCACATCAACTGCAGCTGTAGGACCTCTGTTCATGAGATAAGCGATAGTCAAGACTGCATAGCCCCACATTTTACAACTTTTCACTCAATCAACAGGGCCCTTACTTTGTTCATGATAGTAAGAGTTATTCTTCCTGCCTTACCGTTCAGTTCAGGAGATTTTTTAAATTGTCAATTTGATCACTACACCTTTCTAAGTCAATACTTCTGTACTCTCCTCCTCTGCCATATCATACTTTATCTGTCTTTGACTGAAATGAGATTCACTTTCACTTACATATTCGTTGGTATGGTCTTCTGTTCCAACTTTTGTGTGCAGAAGATACTGTTTTAAGAAATGTATGCAATCATCAAGACATGTTAAAAAATATTCATCCGTGAGATAAGTTGGTGGACCTTGCCACATTAATAGACGTGAATAATCTCAACATCTACAACTACATCTGCTTGCATACTCAGCAAACAACTGTATGATGAATGGCGGGAGTAGCTTGTGCCACTACTGGTCATTTCCTTACCTGTTCCAGTCGCAAATAGAGCAAGGGAAAAAGGACTATCTAAAATTCTTCTTACCAGCTCTAATTTTTCGTGTCTTATCTTCGTGATCATTATGTGAAATGTATGTTGGCAGCAGTAGAATTATTCTGCAGTCGGCCTCAAACTCTATTTCTCTAAATCTGAGCAACAGTGACTTGTGGAAAGAGTATAATCTTCCCTCCAGGTACTCCCATTTGAGTTCACAAAGCATCACTGTTATACTTGCATATTGATTGAACCTACCGGTAACAAACCTAACAGTCCACCTCTGAAGTGCTTCAGTGTCTTCCTTCAGTCCGATCAGGTAGTATGCCAAACGCTTGAACAGTAATCAAGAATGGGTCGCACTAGTGTTCTATACCCCATATCCTTCATGGATGACACTTTGCCAAAATTCTCACAATAAAATGACGTTGAGCATTCACCTTGCCTACTACCAAACTGATATGCTCATTCCATTTGACATCACTTTGCAACATAACATCCAGACATTTAATCGAAGTGGCTGTGTCATGCTGCACCCTACTAATGCTCTATTTTATTTAATAAAATTGCAGCCAAATAGCCACGTACAGCTACTTTGCTTAACATTTTACAGTTTGATTTTTGCATATTCATTTATACAATTCACTCTATTACTCCACAGTTCTAAGTGATATCATTCACAGGTTTCGTTACACAGTTCACACTCACATGTTGTGGTTGAATCATGATAATTTTTGTTTTTGGAAATTAGATGATGAAAGCCATGAATAGATAATCTAGTTATGGCATGTCGCAGTTCGAAGTTTGGTGCATTCCATGGAGTGGTCCGTCATTGCTTCAGTGTCATAGAATTCTGGTCATACTTTTTCTCGTTTATACTCCATGATCTTCAGTTGATTTCTGGAAGCCTTGGTGTGTGGCATCATATATCGAAGTTTGGTGTCTTCAATTACGAATGTCTCCCTCGCTAGCAGGTACACTAGTCTAGATCTTGTTGTGTTTGAGAGACCTAGTGATCTTTTTAGGTAAGTCGATTTTACCTTTCCTAGCGTTTCTAGACTTTTTTCTGTCAGGTGGTCCCATATAACCTCCATCCGCATTCCGGGATTGGCAAGATTTTTGCGTTCAATAATTTTATGGCCATTTCTAGACTGAGTAGGCGGATGTCCTGTACTGCTATTACTGCTCGGGCTGCACGTTCTGTTGTATGTTTTGTGAAGCAATTGGCTGTTTGTTGCAGTGTCACCCCTGGGTATTTAAAGATTTTTAATTTTTGCCCTTGATGTTGATTTCCGCATTCTTAGGTGTTTTGCCTCCATTTCTGAAAATCATCATTTCGTTTTTTGTTATGTGTATGTGTAGTTTTTGTTCATTGCATTATTTATCTATTTTCTCAATGATTTTCTGCAGCTTCTGTTTATCTGTTGATCCTACAGCTATGTTGTCAGCATGTTCATATATGTATACACCTTAATTTTCTCCAATTTGCAGAACTTATTCAGTGGCAAGAATCTACAGCAAAGAGCTCATTGGGCACCCTGTAAGACTTCATCTGATTGCAAAATGAGGTTTGCAAAGGAGCGGTTGTATGATATTGTGACTAAGTTGTATTTATGGTTGGACTTGATTATTCTTGCCCATACACTATCTTCTCCTATTGTGTTTTCCAGTTTTCGGACTATGAGATCTCTTTCCAGTATGTAAAAGGCTTTGGTAAAGCCTATGAACACTGTGTAAAACGTTCATTTCTTTCGTAGCACTTAGTCAATGTTGTTTAGAAGAAGTCTGACTGCTGTAAGTATTGATCTTCCAGATATGAAGCCCACTTGTGGTTCTCAAAGTGACTGTCCATGCAGGCTTTGATTTTTTTATGTAATTATCTTTGAAAACATCTTGAACTGAGTATTTTCTAGGGTATGCCTCTGTACTTGTTTGTGTCCATTGGGTCTCCTCTAATGATGTAGAGAACTTTTGTTATCGAGTGTCTTCATTGGGTCGGAATTCTTCCAAGTTCCAGGCATTTGTTGAATAGTTTGATCCATATGTGTCGGAGAGACTCTTTCGCATCTTGTATATGTTCATTATATATATTATTGGGTCCAGTGTTTTTATTACTTCTTTTACATACATTGTCTTTTTCCTTTGTTTGATGCTGTTCCTCTTTCTTTGGGGGTGTTTGGATTCCTCATTTGTTCTGTATCTTACTGAAGTGGTTTTCCCATTCCTTCATCTCTATATTTGGCGTATGAGTCTGTCTTCTTGGTCTTACTGCTATGAATGGGTCTTTCGCTGCTTCATCCCCTTTTCTTTTTGCATCTCTTTCTATGTATTCTTTTTTTCTCTTCAATTAGTTTTTTGTGGATTTTCCTCTCTTCTGAGTATAGTTTGCATGTTTCCTCGTCATGCTGGTTTCTTAATCTGTGGAGCATTCTTAGAAGAGTGTTCCTTTTGCTATAGCATTCAGCAGCGAACTATCTTTCTGCTGCCCTTATTTTTGGGATTGTTTGTATCACTTAATTTTTTAGAAGGTCTTCTATTTTGTCTGTTGCTTTTTAAAGGTCTCCTTTCTCTATTAAAGTTTCTATTTGTGTTATTTGATCTTGTTGCTTTTATTAATTTTTCTTTACCTGTTTTTCTTTGTGAATCTTTCTCGCTGGTTGTGAGTTGACATTATTTATTTTTATCTTCATTGGGATGCGCTTTCGTAAGGGAGTGATGGAGTCGTGCCATATTGGTTATATACTCGTATGTTTCGTGCACTGCTCTTCTTACGTATGCACGAATTTCTTCTAAGTTTTGCCTGTCAACATTTGCACTCACTCTTTTGAACCGAGAATACAACAGTCTCTATTTCCTCAGCATTTTCCGAATTAGCTCCACTTACTTGGCTCCTACTTCTCCATAACGTGATTTACTATCAGTTTAAACTTCGCCTATAATCCATCTACATCTGTCATATAGAGCTAAATCGTGTCCATTTACCATCTAAATAGGATGCTAACAATTGCTTGTCTGCTTTTCCTATCGTAAACACTCTCCTGCCATTATTGACTGATTTATTAACTTTAGTAACCATCGTTGCTGTGATGACATCATGATGACTCTGATGACTGATGCCTATTTCTACAATGACAAGGGCCTGTTTGCACCTACAAGGTTTAAAATGTTTCCATAGTATGTTGGTTGTCTAACTAGTTCAAGATAGTTTTAGAAAACATATTAAAGTTATTGTCAGAGGTCTTGCTACTCTATGCAGCATGGTGTTGAATGGTTTTCTTTTTTATTTTGGCATGATACATGTTTGTAAAACATGTTCTCTACTGACACAGTTTTGTCCACAGCATCACATAGTTCTGCTATTTTCCTCAGGTAACTGAAATCTAGATGTGCTATTTTTTGCCACTGAGTTGTTTCCTTCTTTTGTGTCATTAGTGCTTCTTTGAACAGTAACTTTTGATGTCAATAATGTACAATCCATTTCCCGATTTGTTGTCTCCCAAAACAACATCGCCATCTTTTACAATATTCACCTTTACCATGTCAAACATTGCTACTTCCTCCTGTTAATAACGGCATTTGCTGACAATAACTGTCTTGATTTTCCAGGAACACATGTTAAACATTTGTCAATAATACCTTTTGTAAGACAGTTTTCCAGCAACGTTAGAACACATGAAATTTCGTTTGCAATCTTAATTTTTATACCTTCACAGCTCTTCATATTTGACATAATTCCCTTTCATGTGACATGAGCTCATTACTTCTACTGTTCAGAGCACACCTAATGTCTTTTTTTTATTAATCTTCTGTTCTTGATTTCCTGCATAAGTACTTCTGAAAGAAAAACTGTTGTTGGTGCTTTCTTCAGATTCTGATGTTCCTCTTTGTAGTAACATTTTTCAAATGCATGATTTGTGTTTTTACAGTATGTACATGGAGGCAGTTCCTTCATTGCCAATCACTCTCCCAGAAGGTATCTACCACATGTACAGCATTTTCTTTTCTTGTTACTGGTAACAAGGGATCATTCCCATGTGTAAATAAACCATCTTGATGAAACTTTTCGGTTATATATAGGGGTCAAAACAATGCAGCAAGTGTTTTTTCATTTTTGGCCTATTCCATTTTTAAGGGATGAAATTCAACCAAAACGGTAATTTGGCATGTTAGGTTTAGAGGGAATATCTTCGAACTCGCGATATATAAAAATGTGTTTCACACAAAAGTTTAAATGTAATTAACGTTCTGGAAAACTATATAACCAACATTTGTGATAATTTGAAATTGTGCAAAATATCCCACCACCATTCATTTTGAAAATGGAAAACATCTGTTACAGAATAAATCAAAAAAGGTTCCATGCCATAGGCATTCATGTGAAATGAAGCTAGTTTCTTATACACGAATTTTGGGAAATAAGCTGTACAATGTACTGCTTTGGTATTTTCAACATACCTCTACTTTGTTAACTGAAAATAATAAGTAACTCATTATTATAATGCAAAATCATTACAATAATGATCATATGTAAAGAAATACTTAAAAAATAACACTATTTTTACACCATGAAAATGAAATAAACGAAATTTCTTCACATAATATACACAGTGGACAACACAATAGAAAACAAAATTTAGTAGGATGCACAAATTCTGCCAGTTGATACTGTAAATATCCTGATCAGTATCAGGCATTTTTCAGTACATTGCAAAACCTCAGCAAAGAGGCTTGATTATGTTGTTTCTCAAGTGCAGGTTAATATTGTAATCATTCAATTGAACTAGATCTGAAAATCTTCTCACAAAGTTCTCCCAACATATATACACTCCTGGAAATTGAAATAAGAACACTGTGAATTCATTGTCCCAGGAAGGGGAAACTTTATTGACACATTCCTGGGGTCAGATACATCACATGATCACACTGACAGAACCACAGGCACATAGACACAGGCAACAGAGCATGCACAATGTCGGCACTAGTACAGTGTATATCCACCTTTCGCAGCAATGCAGGCTGCTACTCTCCCATGGAGACGATCGTAGAGATGCTGGATGTAGTCCTGTGGAACGGCTTGCCATGCCATTTCCACCTGGCGCCTCAGTTGGAGCAGCGTTCGTGCTGGACGTGCAGACCGCGTGAGACGACGCTTCATCCAGTCCCAAACATGCTCAATGGGGGACAGATCCGGAGATCTTGCTGGCCAGGGTAGTTGACTTACACCTTCTAGAGCACGTTGGGTGGCACGGGATACATGCGGACGTGCATTGTCCTGTTGGAACAGCAAGTTCCCTTGCCGGTCTAGGAATGGTAGAACGATGGGTTCGATGACGGTTTGGATGTACCGTGCACTATTCAGTGTCCCCTCGACGATCACCAGTGGTGTACGGCCAGTGTAGGAGATCGCTCCCCACACCATGATGCCGGGTGTTGGCCCTGTGTGCCTCGGTCGTATGCAGTCCTGATTGTGGCGCTCACCTGCACGGCGCCAAACTCGCATACGACCATCATTGGCACCAAGGCAGAAGCGACTCTCATCGCTGAAGACGACACGTCTCCATTCGTCCCTCCATTCACGCCTGTCGCGACACCACTGGAGGCGGGCTGCACGATGTTGGGGCGTGAGCGGAAGACGGCCTAACGGTATGCGGGACCGTAGCCCAGCTTCATGGAGACGGTTGCAAATGGTCCTCGCCGATACCCCAGGAGCAACAGTGTCCCTAATTTGCTGGGAAGTGGCGGTGCGGTCCCCTACGGCACTGCGTAGGATCCTACGGTCTTGGCGTGCATCCGTGCGTCGCTGCGGTCCGGTCCCAGGTCGACTGGCACGTGCACCTTCCGCCGACCACTGGCGACAACATCGATGTACTGTGGAGACCTCACGCCCCACGTGTTGAGCAATTCGGCGGTACGTCCACCCGGCCTCCCGCATGCCCACTATACGCCCTCGCTCAAAGTCCGTCAGCTGCACATACGGTTCACGTCCACGCTGTCGCGGCATGCTACCAGTGTTAAAGACTGCGATGGAGCTCCGTATGCCACGGCAAACTGGCTGACACTGACGGCGGCGGTGCACAAATGCTGCGCAGCTAGCGCCATTCGACGGCCAACACCGCGGTTCCTGGTGTGTCCGCTGTGCCGTGCGTGTGATCATTACTTGTACAGCCCTCTCGCAGTGTCCGGAGCAAGTATGGTGGGTCTGTCACACCGGTGTCAATGTGTTCTTTTTTCCATTTCCAGGAGTGTATATATATATATATATATATATATATATATATATATATATATATATATATATATATATATATATATATATATATATATGTATATGTATATGTATATGTATATGTATATGTATATAACATTTCTATCTGTCCTGTTGAGTTCCTCATATACAAGGCTCAAAACGGTACTTTCACATTGACCACCGGTCTTTTCAGAGTTTTAAAAGGAGCCAATGTTGAGCTTGGACTGAGAATTCGGAAATCTACTTTTGAAGTCCCAAATGGTCTTGTGACTGCGTTGGTATCTGTTAAACTAACGTTTGACCCTGTCAAAAGATATTTGACAAGTTTTCTTTTCTGGAGAAAGAAAAAAAAAATTATTTTTAGATTCATGCGGTGGTCTAGTGAAAAAAGCGTTTTGGTCATCATACCTAGGGACAAGGAACTTGCTCATCTGCTGATCCCAAAACGCTCCACAGGAGAGGTACAGCTTTTGGATGTACACTGAGATGCAAAAGTCATGGAATACTTTGTAATATCGTGCCGGACCTCCTTTTGCTTGGTGTAGTGCAGCAATTCAACGTGGCATGGACTCGATAAGACGTTGGAAATCCGCTGCAGAAATAATGACCCATACTGCACTACAGCCATCCGTAATCGCGAAATTGTTGTCACTGCAGCATTTTGTACACGAACTAACCTCTCAATTATGTCCCATAAATGCTCAATGGGATTCATCTTCGGCGATCTGGGTGAACGAATCATTCGTTCGAATTGTCCAAAATGTTCTTCAAACCAACTGCAAACAGTTGTGGCCCAGTGAGATGGGACATTATCATCCATAAAAAGTACATCCTTGTTTGGGAACAGACGTCCATGAATGGCTGCAAAGTCTCCAAGTAGCTGAACATAATCATTTCCAGTCAATGATTGGTTCAGATGGATCAGACGACCCAGTTCATTCCAGGCAAACACAGCCATACCATTATGCAACAACCACTAGCTTGCATAGTGCCTTGTTGACAACTTGGGTCCATAGCTTTGTGGGCTCTGTACCATATTCGAACCTTATCATCAGCTCTTTCCAACTGAAATCGGGACTCATCTGACGAGGTCATGGTTTTTCGGTACTCTAGGTTCTAACCAATACGGTCACGAGCCCCAGAAAGTGGCTGCAGGTGATGTCGTGCTATTAGCAAAGGCAGTAACGTCGGTCGTCTGCTGCCATAGCCCATTAACATCCAAATTCAACGTACTGTCCTAATGGATACGTTCGTCTTAAGTCTCACATTGACTTCTGCGGTTATTTCACGCAGTGTTAATCATCTGTTAGCATTTGCAACTATACGCAAACGCCACTACTCTCGGTAGTAAGGCCTTCGGTCACTGTGTTGTCCATAGTGAGAGGTAGTGACTCGAATTTGGTCTTCTCGGCATACTCTTGATACTTTATATATATCGGAATATTGAATTCCCTAACGATCTGCAAAATGGGGTGGCCCATGCGTCTAGTTCCAACTATCATTCCTTGTTCAAAGCCTGTTAATTTGTGTCGTGCAACTATAATAATGTTGGACACCTTTTCACGTGAATCACTGGAGTAGGAATGATAGCTCCACCAATGCGCTGCCCTTTTATACTCCATGTACGTGATACTACCACCATCTGTATATGTGCCTATCGCTATCACACGTCTTTTGTTAGCGCAGTGTGTATAGCAATCGATGTTGGAAGAACTTATGACAATATTTACATATCTAATTCTGCTGAACGATTACGATGTCAAACTGCATGAGAAACAATATATTCAAGCTACAGTTACTAGTACATAATCAGTTGTCTTCGCCAAGGTTTTATAATATACTGAAATGTGTCTGATACAAATCAGGATACCTTGAATCCTGTTGAATTCTGTTTTATGTTGTGTTGTCCAGTGTGTGTATTGTGTGAGGAAATTTCATATAGCTAGGTTTTGAGTATTTCTTTACAGATGGTCATTATTATAATGACTCTGCATCATAATAATGAATTACTTATTAATTCAGTTAACAAAATACAGGTATGTTAAAAATACCCAAGTACATATTGCGCAGCTTATTTTCCAAAAATTTATTTCAAAAAGCAGCTTTTATTTCAATGGATGCATTTGGTGGGAAGCTTCTTTAATTAATGCTGCAACAAATGTTTCATTTTTCATAATTAATTAATTGTGGTCAGGTATTTCGCAAAATTTCACATTATTACAAAAGTTGATTACAGTTTTCAAAAATGTTAATTAAATTTCGACTTTTATGTGAAACACATTTTTTATATTCTGATGGAAAAAACTTCGAAACACCGGAAGGAGTTGTGCTACATAAACAAAAGTTGTTTGGTGTGTTTCTGCATGTGAAAGATGATGTCTATTCAAATTTCGCGCCAGTCGCATAAGAGTCGAGCTAGTGGCGGGTCTATGAGAATGCAAATCAGGTTTTCTTTAAATACACGTTGTAGTGGTCGTGAGCATTTGTTACCATTGAGACTGAATGTGGTGAGTTGATTTTAATCAAGGATGCCTTTAAGTCGACAAAGACTCATTGAGTTTGAAAGAGGTCATCTAACGGTTTTACAAGAATCTGGATGTTCCATTTGCGACACTGCAAAAAGACTTTGCATGAATGTACCCATTTACATGATTACTGGCAGCGGTGTTCACGATAATGTATGGCCACAAGAAGACAGGGTTCCGGACAGCCACGTGGCACTACCAAAATGGGAGACCATCATGTTTGGCACTCGGTTCTGGTTCATTGTACTACATCTGCTGCAGCAATTTGAACAATAGTTGACACCACAGTTACTCAACGAACTGTTACAAATCAGTTAATTCATAGGCAGTCCTGAGCCAGACACCCTGTAGTGTGCATTCCAATGACCCCAAACCACCGCCATTTGCGACTACAGTGGTGTCAAGCGAGAGCATATTGGAGAGCAGGGTGAAGATCTCTTCGCTTTTCTGATGAAAGCTAGTTCTGCCTCCTGCCAACGATGGTCGTGTGTTGCCTAGAAAAGGCCAATTGAGGCCTGCAACTAATCTGTCTGCGTGCTAGACACATTGGTGCCACACCTCGCGTTACGGTCTGGTGCGCAATTTCCTGTGACAGCAGGAGCTTTCTCGTGGTTATCCCACACACCCTGACTGCAAATTTGTACATCAGTCTAGTGATCGACCTACTGTGCTCCACTTCACGAACAGTATTCTTAAGAGTGTTTGCCAACAGGATAGCGCTCGCCCACATACTGCTCTTGTAACCCAACATGCTTTAAAGAGTGTCGACATGTTGCCTCGGCCTGCTTGATCACCAGATCGGTCTACATTTGAGCACATATGGGATATCATCGCACGACAAGTCCAGCGCCATCCACAAACAGCAATAACTGTTCCTGTATTGACCAATCAAGTGCAACAGACATGGAACTGCCATGCTCTGCAAATCACCGCAAAGTGCATGGCAGAAGATATGCTCTATTGTATCAGTTATTAGCGTCCTCATTACATTCATGTATGACTTTTTCGGAATAGTTTATGTCTATTTGCAACAGCATACTAGTTCACCGTTTCCAGCATCAGTGTAACACTCTCCCACAGGTCAAACAAACCTGTGACCATTCGTGCTGCCCATCACTGTTCGCATTCGGTATCTCCAGCTAGTCCTATATGATATGGGTCATGTACACTTGAGCGATGTTCTAGACTTTGTTGCACAAGTGATTTAAAAGCAGTCTCCTTTGTAGACTGATTTCATTTCCTCAGCATTCTACCAATAATCCGAAATCTGTACCTGCTTCACTCATAACAGACCCTATGTGGTCATTTCAGTTCATATCCCTTCAGTGTTACACGCAGGTATTTGTGTAAGTTGGCTAATTGCATCTGTGACACATTGATGTTACAGTCACAGCTAGTATGTTTTTTTTGTTTTGCGAAATACAAAATTTTATATTTCTGAACATTTAAAGCTATTGCAGTCTTTGAACCACATTGAAGTCTTATCAATATCTGACTAAATATTTATGCAGCTTCTTTCAAACAGTACTTCATTATAGATAACGGCATCATTTACGTTAAGTCTAAGGTTATTAGTAATAATGTCCACAAGGTAATTACTATGCAACATGAACAGCAAAGGTCCCAACACACTTCCCTTGGGTGCACCCAAAGTTACTTCTATACCTGAGGATGACTCTCCATCCAAGGTAACATACCGTGTCCTCTCTACCAAAAAGTACTTAATCCAGTCACAAATTTCACTTGATACCCCATACGATCGAACTTTTGGCAATAAGCCTAGTTGTGGTACTGACTCAAAAGTTTTTTAGGAATCAGGGAGTACAGCATCTACCTGACTACCTTGATCCTAAGCTTTCGGTATGTCATGTGAGAAAAGTGCGAGTTGGGTTTCACATGATCGATGCTTTTGGAATCCTTGCTGGTTGACATGAAGGAGACCATTCTGTTCAAGATATCTGTTTGTACTTGAGCTCAGAATACATTGTAAGATTCTTCAACAGATCGATATTAAAGTTATTGGACAGTTGTTTCAGTTGTTTTGTGGATCACTTCTACTTCCCTTCTTGTAGATGGGTGTTACCTGTGCTTTCTTCTAACTACTAGGCGTAGTTTTTTGTTCAAGCGATCTACGATAGATTATAGTTAGAAGAGCAACAAACTCAGCTGCAAATTCAATATAGAATCTGATAGGGATTCCGGGATTCCATTGGGCCCTGGAACTTTGTTCAATATTAACCATTTCAGTGTTATTAAAGTACCAGCATTTCACATGTGCAGTAGCTTATCTCATGCTTACATTAAGCTGTGATCTTCAATGTTGTTTACTTAAACACGTAACATAGACAAATACATTCACAAAATTTCTTTACTCCACATTAATTACTTTTTGGTGTAGCGATTTTTTTCGATCAGTCTATATCATGGTTTCAAAGAAATTCCCTATACACCTAGTATGCCAAATTACCTTTTGGGGTGCGTTTTACTCCTTACAATTGTAACAGGACAAAAACAAAATGATATGTATTACATTACTTTGACTCCTCCAGATCCAATTAAATCTCATCAAGTTCGATTATTTACATCCCTTAAAGTTTTGTAAGTTTTTGTTTACGCTCACGTCCACAACCAAAGCACTTTACTGATATCGCTATTTTTAAATTCTGTTTTTATCTTCTTCTTGTAGGCTGCAGTTTTGAACGAAACACGTATTTCTTCTTTTTTCTTCATTCTGTCTTCTGCAGCTTGAAGTCTTGATTTCATGTTTTCCAACATTTTCTCCTCCTTGCTAGTAGAGTTCAAAGTGCTTCCAAAATGTTTATATTAATCATACAGCTTTGTTGTCATCCTTTTGATCAATGCAGTTTCGTCAATATTCTCCCACAGGCAGTACAATCTGAATGCTAAGGTTTGCACTTTATCAATATTGGACATCATATCTAGATTTCTGTCACGTTCAGTGTTATAGAACTCTTCAAATACTTGTGTCATCTGTTGGCTTGTATTACTCTGATGTATGTTCATAAAGCTTGATTCTCACAGGCATGAATTTCTTTCATGTTCATTCCCTACCACGATCCTTACATGTATGTTAGCGTTCCCACACGCCTGTTTCGGAAATGATAAGCGACTGTCAAGAAGGTGGCATGTGAAATGTTGCATGTGGAAATGGGTGTCTCGTAGGTACTGTTTGGGTACATAAAATACGTTAAAATAAGGGCTTTACGTGACGAGGACGAAGTTTCGTTTGAAAATCAGTTTTGAATCACTAACATAATTTTTGAAATCTTTTTGAACATCATTTCTGGCTCTGTAATAAGGCGTAATAGAAGTATGCGAAATATCACGGTAGCTCACATTAAAACTACAGGTAACACTGAAGTATCTGACAACTGGAGTCACTGCAGTATTCGTATTGCATACTGAAGAGCACTAATTCTAAATATTAGTGTTATGTGAAATACATTGAAGATACATTAGAAAGTAAAGTTTTTGTCTCAACAGTTAAGCTTTGTTTTTATTTCCAGAGTTAGTCAAGGTTCTGACAGGTCACAGGTGCTGTTATATATATATTTGTTTGCTTTACCGGTATGGTACTTAATTTCGTAACCAAGCATTGTACTTCAGTGCAGAACTGTCATTACTCAATGACAGTGCCAATATGAAAACTGTTACACTTACAGAGGATTTTAATGAGGGTCAAGAGTATTTTTAAATCTCTAAAGCCACTAATAAATTTCCATTTCATAGCAATGCATACTCTCAAACACTAGAGCAAAAAATTAGTTTCATTATGAACAATCCTGTTGGAGGAATATCTGCAGCTGAGCATTATACCAGAGGTTGAAAATACCGCTACAATCTTAAGGTTCTTTTAGTTGGAACATGACCGGTTTCAGGTTCTTATACACCCATCTTCAGGTGTCTTAACTTAGTGCTGTAGCTCGTCTTGTACTCGCCCACTACTGCGCTCGGAGTCACAGCACCAAGTTATGACACCTGAAGATAGGTGTAAAAGTGCCCGAAAATGGTCTTGTTGTATATAAAAGAACCTTACAACTGTAGTGGTATTTTCAACCTGTGGTATTTTAATTATACTGAAGTAAAAAATACTAGTACAGCATTGACTGTTCTGCATTCACATGAACCTCAGTAAGCTAACATTCTCAGTGTCAATACAGAGTGATTCACGAAGATATGGAAATATTTTAATGTGTTATTCTACAAATAGAACTAAAGAAAAAGTTCATACAAACATAAGTCCACGAATGTTTAGTTATGGAGCTACAGCTAATAAAAGCTTTGCCTGAAATTTAGCAACTTCACTAATATGAAAGCATCGAAAAACTGTACAATGTTAAACTAAAACACAATTTCCATTTATTTTGTTGTTATTGATCTGCAAATTAGTATTTGATCAGCCGCACAACTCCAAGTGAAGGGCAGGATCTCATGGATGTAAATCATGCATCTTTTGTTTATGGGAAGGATACAGATTATTGTACTTCAGTGTACGCCATACGTTAGATTGAGAAATGCCTAATCGTTGAGAGATACATCGTGAACTGCTACTCAGGCTACCTTGAACAGCATCCATAATATCCTCATGATCGTCTTCACTTATCGAGCCCTTGTACTGATTACGAACGCTAGGTAGAGAACCTGTCTCCCGTAACATTCGAAATACTCCACTAATGGCTTGTGCATTCGGAATCCTTCGAGTTGAATGATGTATGCGATATTCGTTAACTTAGGCGTAGCATTATCATCACATTTGCCATAAATAAAGACCACATCGTCATATTTCTCCGTCGTAAATTTCAAAGGCATCCCTATGTCATAAATGATCCACAAATTTCAATAGTTACTATATGGTTTCACTTAAATACACTGTTCTTATTATGTTCTTTCACTGAAAAATACAGAAAACTAGCTCGTTTCAAGGTTAGGAAACGACTGAAACAACTCACTAACAGTTGCCAACAATGACATAAATGTTTCTACTTCTTAATTGAAAGTAAACAAATTTACTTGTATAATAATCTTTGATTCTCTGGATGTTCTGGAAAACTACTGCAGATACACGTCTGGGACATGTTTTATTAGGGTCACCAGATCAATAACAACAAAATAGACTGAAATCGTGCTTAACTTTAACCTCATACATTTTTGTGATAGCTTCATATTAGCGAAGTTGTTAAGTTTCAGGCAAAATCTTTTGTTAGCCCTAGCTCTGTAACTAAACATTTGTGGACCTATGTTTATATGAACCTTTTTTTTAGTTTTACTTGTAGAATAACATATTAAAATATCTGCATATCTTCGTGACTCAACCTGTAAAGTACTTTTTAATCCATTTTGCCACTTCAGATGATGGTTTGTTACTTCGTTATAAATAAGAGATAATATGGAGTTTCTGAATGCTAGAATGATACTCCTATCGAACTGTTTAAGCACATTTTTGCCACTGTAGAGAGTATTTATTTACTTAGTTTAAGACTGAGCCCATGATTTTGGCACAGCGCTAACTGTCCATTTACATAAACAAATGTGTTTTGGAACAAACCAGAGTAGAATGAGAGCAGATCTACCTGTCAGCAATTGTTGAACCTCATAGGTGATGGTGCGGGAAGCGACATCGTGCAGGAAACTAGAACGCCTTTCAACTTTAGCAACTTCTGTCAGGTTTCCTCAGGTACGAATTTCTTCCACCTGCATCCCCATTCACCACTTGTTTAAGTCAACTTACATGTGGAAACACCATATTTGCACACTGTCATGCCAATTTACATGTAAGTCGTCCCCACCAAATGCTTATTAGCGTTTTTGAAGTTCCTAAACGATTCCTATGAGATGGCCATTTCCATATCCAATAAATGTGGATCAATTTTTTTCTTTGTCAATACCTCTATAAGCTCTTTGTCTGAGAGCTGCACACCTTTGTCCGAATGTTGTCGCTTGTTGCCATCCTGAAAGTAGCATAAGTAGTGTTTCCAGCAGACGCATGTGGAAATGCCGATGTGCATGTAAGGGTAGTGAAGGGGTTGTAACGCCGGAAATGCATATCCTCCTATTTTCATCTATTGTACTATTATTTTTTTTCCTTGTTTTGTTACCTCAAGATATGACATTTCTGTCTCTTTATATATTGTAATTGTTTTACTGTTTATATATATATATATATATTTATGCACTTATGTCGATGTAGAATTGGTTTGTTTCGTAAATATTATTTGTATTTTTACGCTGGGTCTTGCCTAGGGAAAACTGCTATCGAACGATTACATCGATGGGTCGTGTGAAGAATCAAAGTGTGTAGGATCTTTGGTAGTGTTAACTCTGCCGCGTGGAGCGCGGGCAGTGAGAGTCTGGCGGGAGTAGCGAGTGGAGCAGGTGTTGTGTGACGCTCCCGCGAGTTGCCGCGCTTTCGGGGTTTGGCAGCATGTAATTGCGCTCGACTCGCGATGATAGTTTCTGACATGGTGTCGCGGACGGGAAGCATTAGCTGGCGCACATCAAGAGCCCATTTCGCCTGGTGACCGTGTCGAGAAGAAGGCGCGCCAACATCCAGCTTCTGCAACAGCGACGGCCGACAATGAGTGACTGTCGCCACCTCCTCGATCGACGGCTTCAAACCTTCAATCAACCAACAAGGAAGACTAAAAGCACGTAAAGTTTCAGAACTGTATGGCAGACCTCAGCTTTTCAAATTGTTCCATTTGCCTCGCAAAATTACAGCAACTTAGCATGAACCTTTGTTGCTCATTGTCCCAATTGCATTGCCAAGCAGGGTCCCTTCCTTTTCCGAAATGAACCCGAGTGTCGTTGAAATTCAAACGCCAGCATTAAAATAATATAATTAGATTTCACTGCTTTAATTTCAAAGTTCAGTAGCTGGCTACAATATTTAGGTTACACGAGCACATATTTAGAGTGCGAGTTTTGTTAGCATATTTTAGCTTACCTGTGACTGCAGCTCAGCTTGGTACGTACTAAATTTTACTATTGTTAATAGTTCAGAATCATTCAATTCAAGTTCAAAGTAAAATCTCTTGTTTCTAAATTGTGTAGAGTCAAGTTGCTTTTGAAATGATTGTTGAGGTAGTCCAAGACTAACCGCATTTTACTGGATTTCGATGTGCTTCAGAAAGAAAGCTCACTATTAACTTCAGTCACTAAATTAACTTTCGATTTTCCGGTTTTATTAATTCTTTTGCTAAATTAAGTCAGAGTGTAGCGAAATTTATTACTTCTGACAAACTTCCAGTTTTCACACTACACGTGTCAACCTTCAGTTGCCACGCTTCTAGTGTTAATTATATGTGTAATAACCTTTCTTTTTCAGTTACTATAGTAATTGTCCTTAGGACTGGCGACCGTGATTTCCCCCAAATCTCAAATATCTAATTACCGCTAGTTAATTGTTAATGTAACGGCCGCACATTTACTTTCTTTATTAACTTTACCCCTTTTCAAAATTAATTTCCACCAGTTTCATTTGCATTTTTCCTTTCATATAGATGTAACCCTTTCCTCCCTCTTTACCGATAGATTAACTTCGGTGACGATTGCTTTTCCCAAATTTCCATTAGGTACACGCGGTTTAATTTTTCACTGTCATTAAGGTCGATAAGTGAGGGGGGAGGTTACACGTGGCGACCTGGTGACAGGACAATCTTCAAATTTGAGGTTGTTCTGGACACGAATTTTGCATTGTGCAGATCTCGTAACAAAGTACTGGTTACGAAATGGTCGATACGTCAGCGAGAATATTCGTGTGAGGAATCCTAATTAGAGTTGAGATTTTGCATTTATATTGAAAATTATTAAAATGAGTGAAGGCAACAATTACCAAAATTTGGTAGACTTGGATACGGAACAATAGGTCGAACAGTGGGAAACGCGCACAGCGGTACCCATTGTTCCGGGGCAGGCGGCTAGCATGAAAGATGCGACCGCCGAAACGCAACAAAGAGCAGAAATGGAGTTCCAGACTTTAGAAAATGTTTCGGAATCGGAAGTGAAAATCAAATCTGAATCCCTTGATGACGAATACGGGGGGACAATGAAAGAGGAAGCCGCTACGGAAGTAAAACCGGTGGTTTCCGGGAATTTAACTGATTTATTGAATGTTTTGATTAACGAAATCAAGAGTCAATCGGCAGAAATTAAAGATCAGGCTGCCAAGCAAGAAGCTCAGGCTGCCGAGCAAGCAGCTCAGGCTGCCAAGCAAGTAGCTCAGTCTGAAAAAATTGAACGAATGCTAGACAATCAGAACAAAGCTATTAATGTTGTTAACAACAATGTTGAAGTTGTTAACACAAAAGTTGATAAAATCAAAGACGATATTGTCGTGATTAATACCGAAATCGGTAACCTTAAACAGGAAATGATAGGCGTTCAGGCGGTAATTGCGAGCATAAATACTCGTTTTGATTCCGAAATTAGCAGAATCGAGAAAAGTGTAGGAGACGCAGTTGCTCCGATCATCGAGAATAAGGTGACGGAACAAATTCAATTAGTGAGAAAAGAGGATCAACAGAAGGTGGAAACTTTAAAGGCTTTAGTATCCGAAGTAGATACCAAAGTGACGAAGCAGGCTAACACCTGCGAAGAGAAAAAGAGGGAAGTGGAAACGCTTGCGACAACCACTTGCCAAGTGATTACGAGGGTGTCAGAATTAGAAAGGAAACTTGACGAAAAACAGAGCTATGTGCCAATCTGTGCACATAGTTCGGAGTTGTTGACGAAAGAGGAGCGGTTCGACCCCTTGAAAAAAGGCGGTATACACCCGACGGATTTCATTAAAAATTGTGAAAGAGTTTTACCCAGATCATGGACTAATGAGAGAAAAATTAAAGCGGTTATTGATGTGTTGGCTGGTGATGCCAAGCGTTGGGGCCTAAACCTCAACATTACGAACCTGACTTTTGACGAGTTTAAAAATTTGTTTCTGGCTGTATACTGGTCAGAGCAAAAACAGCAAAGTGTCTGGCGCAAATTTGTCGTATCGAGGCCTTTCGATGCGAATTCGCGCGGCTCGATGAAGGAGTTTTGTGAGGGCTGGATCCGCAAGTTGGAATATTTGCGTGATCGCCGCACGGAATCCGAAATAGTCTGGGAACTCTACAAGAAGCTTCCAGATGATACTAAACGCTATGTAGGAAGCAATCACAGGACAATCAATGATTTCCTGGGAAGAGTTGAGGACGAGGACTATTGGCGCAATAATCGCGACAGTGGTAGAGGCCGTGGTAACAACAACGGGTACCACAGCAACCACAACAACAATAACCATGGGAATAATGCATACCGCAACCATGGCAGCAATAACAATAATGGTTCGGACCGTAATAACAATCGGTACAATGCAAATAATAAGAGGAATGACGGAAACCAGTATCATACTAACGTGATACAGGCTTCACAGAATAGTAATAACGCCAGAGGGTGTGATCAGCCGCCTCAGCAGCATCTGGGGAGCGTATCTGCTGGGACGAGGCAGGGAAACCATTAGCCGCGCCGGTGAGGGGCCGACCGGGCGTGGAGAAATTTTGGCGGCCCAATAACAGGAGAAAACCCAGGTGTCGTCGTTATGAAAATTCCGTATGGAATAATCAACGGCGGGAGAGTGTGCCAGTGTTACGAGAAAGGAGTGCGCCCACAAGTAGTAGATCAGCTGTAGACACGGCAGTAGAAAATACATTCACTGTCAGTGAGAACAATTTAAGTAGTGTTCCGGAAATCGACTATAAAGTGGCAGCTGTAATACCCACAGCGGAACTGGAGATTGAGTTTAAGAATGATTCGCAAGTGTTGAAAGAAGATCAGATGTCGGATAAAACGTCCGTCATCGAGCGAGGAGATGCAGAGAGGGATGAGGTCTGGTTAAGGCAGTTCGGTCGCTTATACGACGAACTAAGAGATTATAGGGGCCTGTACGGGAGAAGTGTTTATGGGGAGCGCGGGCAGGATTTGCCGCGTCGCGTCCCGCAGGAAGATAGTGATTGTGAAGTGATAGAAAGTTCTGGCCCTAACCGGCAGACTTTACTAGAAATAGTTGATGTTAATGGGGAGCACGAGCAAGATGCGTCGTGTTTCGTCCCGCAAGAGTTGAATGTTGAAGTAGTAACGGAAAGTTCTGGCCCTAACCGGCAGGCTTTACCGAAAGTTGTAATGGTAGAAGTAGCCGACCCATCCGACGCGAACATCCAGTTTAAACATTGCGAGAGTATTAAGGAGAAAGATTACGAAAATTTTAGTGATAGCCGAACACGATTGGTAGAAAAGCACGTAGATTACAGCGTGTATGAGGTTAGAGCTGACATTATACGGTCAGAAGATAACAGTGTGGGTTGCGCAGATCTAGAGGAAGTAATTGCAGATACTACTGGGCACATGTCTCCAGGTAGATTGGCAGATGAGATCAATCTGATTAAAGAGGAATCAACGAAGGTGACAATTAGTGAATTGATAGCAAAGCAACACTCACTAGTTGACGAGTTACAGGAAAAGCTTTCGGTATTGGAGGCGACGCTACAGACTAAGCCTCAGGACAAAAGTGTTGAAATTAAAACTGTATGTGAACAGAGGCTGAAAAAGCCGCCAGATAAACCGGATTTAGGATCAAAGCCGGATGGTTTTTTCTGGAATGACCTGGATATAGACGAGGATTTACTGTGGGAAAATAAAGAAACAGTCGAGGACAAGTGTAGACAGATAGTAGTGTCTGTTAATATGCACGACCTACAACTAAACGTGTTGATTGACACCGGTGCAGAATTGAGTGCTGTATCTGGGAAAATATTTGAGTTACTGAAAGACAGACCTGGCATCGTAGTTATGCCAGTAAAAGGAGTGAAAATTATCGGTGCTACTGGGAAGGCCAGTAAACCGGTCACGAAACAGATTTTTGTCAACTTCGAGATATGTGGGGCACGATTTGAACAAGAGTTTGTCGTCGTGCCAGACTTAACTACGGAAGTAATTATCGGGTTAGATTGGCTATTAAAGTACCATGCAGTGATTAACTGCGAAAGCAAAACTTTGACATGTACGTCCCAAGATAAAACAATAGTAGTTAGTTTTGATGAGGCAGGAGACGGTGTGCATAGGCAATACCAGCCTATACACATTGTTAACTGGCTGGATGACATTGACGTAGGAATGAATTTGAACTGCCGTAACGTGAGGAATCTCGGCATTGACAAAGGTGTAGAAAGTGAATTGGAAGAGATAATCAAATTCCCTCCACGGATTGACATTAGTATTGGTGTGAAAAAAGATCGTTTGCGAGAAGTAATGAAGCTAAGAGCCGATGCACGCATACGTCGTCATGACGCTAAAGCGCGTTTTGCTAAGTTTGCAATCGGAGACTTAGTACTTGTAAAAGCTCATGAGAAATCGAGCGAGATAGACAATGAAATCTCTAAATTTAAGTTTGTTTATAATGGACCATATAAAGTCATTGGTATACCTCACACAAATGCTTATTGCTCTGAGTATCCAAGCTCTGGAAAACGATTAGGTATACGGAATATAGTAGACTTGAAATTGTACCAACCTAGGATCGATTAATACCACACAATGCGTAATTTGTACAATATGTAAATATAGAGTGTAAGATTTAAGGTTTGCTAGATAGCCATGCTTTTGCCTGACCAAGAGGACATTAAAGAAGTTGTAATTAATAAGTAATTAATTTTGACTAAATGATTTAAGAGAAAGTGATTATTTATCAATTGAAAAATCCAAGCTGCTAGTTTAAGTTTTCAGCTGAGTCACAGTAGATTAAGCAATGTAAACATGATTTTGTAACTAGCTGTAAGATTTCATGAATATGTGTTTTACTAGTCATTGCCGATGTACTTAGACGGTGTTTTAAGTTTCAGGCTAGTACATGCGTGTGATGATGGACAGTGTTGAGTTATCCACTGTGATAGTGTTAATGGACTCCTTGAGATTACTCGGGAGTGAGTTTTTCCCAAAGAATTCAGTGAAGCGGACGTTCTGGAAATGCCGTTAGACAGGCGAGTGAGATCAAGCGTGCCGCACAGGCGGGCGCAACAATACTGACGAGGCGGAGCCGCTGTCGGCTCTTGTGCCGCCGTAGGCTCTCCTTGCCGCTCTCGGCATTCTTTGTACTTGCGGGTACGAAAGGCGGAATAGTTTTTCTTCCCGGACAGCTGATGTGAAGGAATTCTGCTGTCAATATTTATGTTTTTTTCGATCTACTGAATATTATTTTCTTGTTTAGCGTTAAGTAGATTCTCGTGACGAGAATATTAATTATGAAAAGGTTATATGAAATGTGTAGTCTATTTAATTATTTATTTGCGTATTTTGATCTACCTGTTTTTATGACCATGCAATCTAATTAATTTTGCAAATAGTATTCCATTTCTCATAGTGTTACGAATTTTAATGATTTTGGAATAGCTAAACCATTTTCTATATTTTCTATGAATTTTAATATGTTGTCAACCTGTTTTATTTTGTGCAAGGTGACAGAGTGGAATAAGATTAGGAGTGTCTCCACTCAATTATTATGGTCTAAAAATTGATTTATGGTTAATTAGACGAATGCTAACTTTTGTTGATATTTTGAGCATATGCATTTCCGCTGTTTCTTTTTTGGGACATTTTCTGACTACGTTTACGTTACACGAACATCCTCAGACAATGTGGGGCACGTGTAACGCCGGAAATGCATATCCTCCTATTTTCATCTATTGTACTATTATTTTTTTTTCCTTGTTTTGTTACCTCAAGATATGACATTTCTGTCTCTTTATATATTGTAATTGTTTTACTGTTTATATATATATATATATATATATATATTTATGCACTTATGTCGATGTAGAATTGGTTTGTTTCGTAAATATTATTTGTATTTTTACGCTGGGTCTTGCCTAGGGAAAACTGCTATCGAACGATTACATCGATGGGTCGTGTGAAGAATCAAAGTGTGTAGGATCTTTGGTAGTGTTAACTCTGCCGCGTGGAGCGCGGGCAGTGAGAGTCTGGCGGGAGTAGCGAGTGGAGCAGGTGTGTGACGCTCCCGCGAGTTGCCGCGCTTTCGGGGTTTGGCAGCATGTAATTGCGCTCGACTCGCGATGATAGTTTCTGACATGGTGTCGCGGACGGGAAGCATTAGCTGGCGCACATCAAGAGCCCATTTCGCCTGGTGACCGTGTCGAGAAGAAGGCGCGCCAACATCCAGCTTCTGCAACAGCGACGGCCGACAATGAGTGACTGTCGCCACCTCCTCGATCGACGGCTTCAAACCTTCAATCAACCAACAAGGAAGACTAAAAGCACGTAAAGTTTCAGAACTGTATGGCAGACCTCAGCTTTTCAAATTGTTCCATTTGCCTCGCAAAATTACAGCAACTTAGCATGAACCTTTGTTGCTCATTGTCCCAATTGCATTGCCAAGCAGGGTCCCTTCCTTTTCCGAAATGAACCCGAGTGTCGTTGAAATTCAAACGCCAGCATTAAAATAATATAATTAGATTTCACTGCTTTAATTTCAAAGTTCAGTAGCTGGCTACAATATTTAGGTTACACGAGCACATATTTAGAGTGCGAGTTTTGTTAGCATATTTTAGCTTACCTGTGACTGCAGCTCAGCTTGGTACGTACTAAATTTTACTATTGTTAATAGTTCAGAATCATTCAATTCAAGTTCAAAGTAAAATCTCTTGTTTCTAAATTGTGTAGAGTCAAGTTGCTTTTGAAATGATTGTTGAGGTAGTCCAAGACTAACCGCATTTTACTGGATTTCGATGTGCTTCAGAAAGAAAGCTCACTATTAACTTCAGTCACTAAATTAACTTTCGATTTTCCGGTTTTATTAATTCTTTTGCTAAATTAAGTCAGAGTGTAGCGAAATTTATTACTTCTGACAAACTTCCAGTTTTCACACTACACGTGTCAACCTTCAGTTGCCACGCTTCTAGTGTTAATTATATGTGTAATAACCTTTCTTTTTCAGTTACTATAGTAATTGTCCTTAGGACTGGCGACCGTGATTTCCCCCAAATCTCAAATATCTAATTACCGCTAGTTAATTGTTAATGTAACGGCCGCACATTTACTTTCTTTATTAACTTTACCCCTTTTCAAAATTAATTTCCACCAGTTTCATTTGCATTTTTCCTTTCATATAGATGTAACCCTTTCCTCCCTCTTTACCGATAGATTAACTTCGGTGACGATTGCTTTTCCCAAATTTCCATTAGGTACACGCGGTATAATTTTTCACTGTCATTAAGGTCGATAAGTGAGGGGGGAGGTTACACGTGGCGACCTGGTGACAGGACAATCTTCAAATTTGAGGTTGTTCTGGACACGAATTTTGCATTGTGCAAATCTCGTAACAAAGTACTGGTTACGAAATGGTCGATACGTCAGCGAGAATATTCGTGTGAGGAATCCTAATTAGAGTTGAGATTTTGCATTTATATTGAAAATTATTAAAATGAGTGAAGGCAACAATTACCAAAATTTGGTAGACTTGGATACGGAACAATAGGTCGAACAGTGGGAAACGCGCACAGCGGTACCCATTGTTCCGGGGCAGGCGGCTAGCATGAAAGATGCGACCGCCGAAACGCAACAAAGAGCAGAAATGGAGTTCCAGACTTTAGAAAATGTTTCTTAATCGGAAGTGAAAATCAAATCTGAATCCCTTGATGACGAATACGGGGGGACAATGAAAGAGGAAGCCGCTACGGAAGTAAAACCGGTGGTTTCCGGGAATTTAACTGATTTATTGAATGTTTTGATTAACGAAATCAAGAGTCAATCGGCAGAAATTAAAGATCAGGTTGCCAAGCAAGAAGCTCAGGCTGCCGAGCAAGCAGCTCAGGCTGCCAAGCAAGTAGCTCAGTCTGAAAAAATTGAACGAATGCTAGACAATCAGAACAAAGCTATTAATGTTGTTAACAACAATGTTGAAGTTGTTAACACAAAAGTTGATAAAATCAAAGACGATATTGTCGTGATTAATACCGAAATCGGTAACCTTAAACAGGAAATGATAGGCGTTCAGGCGGTAATTGCGAGCATAAATACTCGTTTTGATTCCGAAATTAGCAGAATCGAGAAAAGTGTAGGAGACGCAGTTGCTCCGATCATCGAGAATAAGGTGACGGAACAAATTCAATTAGTGAGAAAAGAGGATCAACAGAAGGTGGAAACTTTAAAGGCTTTAGTATCCGAAGTAGATACCAAAGTGACGAAGCAGGCTAACACCTGCGAAGAGAAAAAGAGGGAAGTGGAAACGCTTGCGACAACCACTTGCCAAGTGATTACGAGGGTGTCGGAATTAGAAAGGAAACTTGACGAAAAACAGAGCTATGTGCCAATCTGTGCACATAGTTCGGAGTTGTTGACGAAAGAGGAGCGGTTCGACCCCTTGAAAAAAGGCGGTATACACCCGACGGATTTCATTAAAAATTGTGAAAGAGTTTTACCCAGATCATGGACTAATGAGAGAAAAATTAAAGCGGTTATTGATGTGTTGGCTGGTGATGCCAAGCGTTGGGGCCTAAACCTCAACATTACGAACCTGACTTTTGACGAGTTTAAAAATTTGTTTCTGGCTGTATACTGGTCAGAGCAAAAACAGCAAAGTGTCTGGCGCAAATTTGTCGTATCGAGGCCTTTCGATGCGAATTCGCGCGGCTCGATGAAGGAGTTTTGTGAGGGCTGGATCCGCAAGTTGGAATATTTGCGTGATCGCCGCACGGAATCCGAAATAGTCTGGGAACTCTACAAGAAGCTTCCAGATGATACTAAACGCTATGTAGGAAGCAATCACAGGACAATCAATGATTTCCTGGGAAGAGTTGAGGACGAGGACTATTGGCGCAATAATCGCGACAGTGGTAGAGGCCGTGGTAACAACAACGGGTACCACAGCAACCACAACAACAATAACCATGGGAATAATGCATACCGCAACCATGGCAGCAATAACAATAATGGTTCGGACCGTAATAACAATCGGTACAATGCAAATAATAAGAGGAATGACGGAAACCAGTATCATACTAACGTGATACAGGCTTCACAGAATAGTAATAACGCCAGAGGGTGTGATCAGCCGCCTCAGCAGCATCTGGGGAGCGTATCTGCTGGGACGAGGCAGGGAAACCATTAGCCGCGCCGGTGAGGGGCCGACCGGGCGTGGAGAAATTTTGGCGGTCCAATAACAGGAGAAAACCCAGGTGTCGTCGTTATGAAAATTCCGTATGGAATAATCAACGGCGGGAGAGTGTGCCAGTGTTACGAGAAAGGAGTGCGCCCACAAGTAGTAGATCAGCTGTAGACACGGCAGTAGAAAATACATTCACTGTCAGTGAGAACAATTTAAGTAGTGTTCCGGAAATCGACTATAAAGTGGCAGCTGTAATACCCACAGCGGAACTGGAGATTGAGTTTAAGAATGATTCGCAAGTGTTGAAAGAAGATCAGATGTCGGATAAAACGTCCGTCATCGAGCGAGGAGATGCAGAGAGGGATGAGGTCTGGTTAAGGCAGTTCGGTCGCTTATACGACGAACTAAGAGATTATAGGGGCCTGTACGGGAGAAGTGTTTATGGGGAGCGCGGGCAGGATTTGCCGCGTCGCGTCCCGCAGGAAGATAGTGATTGTGAAGTGATAGAAAGTTCTGGCCCTAACCGGCAGACTTTACTAGAAATAGTTGATGTTAATGGGGAGCACGAGCAAGATGCGTCGTGTTTCGTCCCGCAAGAGTTGAATGTTGAAGTAGTAACGGAAAGTTCTGGCCCTAACCGGCAGGCTTTACCGAAAGTTGTAATGGTAGAAGTAGCCGACCCATCCGACGCGAACATCCAGTTTAAACATTGCGAGAGTATTAAGGAGAAAGATTACGAAAATTTTAGTGATAGCCGAACACGATTGGTAGAAAAGCACGTAGATTACAGCGTGTATGAGGTTAGAGCTGACATTATACGGTCAGAAGATAACAGTGTGGGTTGCGCAGATCTAGAGGAAGTAATTGCAGATACTACTGGGCACATGTCTCCAGGTAGATTGGCAGATGAGATCAATCTGATTAAAGAGGAATCAACGAAGGTGACAATTAGTGAATTGATAGCAAAGCAACACTCACTAGTTGACGAGTTACAGGAAAAGCTTTCGGTATTGGAGGCGACGCTACAGACTAAGCCTCAGGACAAACGTGTTGAAATTAAAACTGTATGTGAACAGAGGCTGAAAAAGCCGCCAGATAAACCGGATTTAGGATCAAAGCCGGATGGTTTTTTCTGGAATGACCTGGATATAGACGAGGATTTACTGTGGGAAAATAAAGAAACAGTCGAGGACAAGTGTAGACAGATAGTAGTGTCTGTTAATATGCACGACCTACAACTAAACGTGTTGATTGACACCGGTGCAGAATTGAGTGCTGTATCTGGGAAAATATTTGAGTTACTGAAAGACAGACCTGGCATCGTAGTTATGCCAGTAAAAGGAGTGAAAATTATCGGTGCTACTGGGAAGGCCAGTAAACCGGTCACGAAACAGATTTTTGTCAACTTCGAGATATGTGGGGCACGATTTGAACAAGAGTTTGTCGTCGTGCCAGACTTAACTACGGAAGTAATTATCGGGTTAGATTGGCTATTAAAGTACCATGCAGTGATTAACTGCGAAAGCAAAACTTTGACATGTACGTCCCAAGATAAAACAATAGTAGTTAGTTTTGATGAGGCAGGAGACGGTGTGCATAGGCAATACCAGCCTATACACATTGTTAACTGGCCGGATGACATTGACGTAGGAATGAATTTGAACTGCCGTAACGTGAGGAATCTCGGCATTGACAAAGGTGTAGAAAGTGAATTGGAAGAGATAATCAAATTCCCTCCACGGATTGACATTAGTATTGGTGTGAAAAAAGATCGTTTGCGAGAAGTAATGAAGCTAAGAGCCGATGCACGCATACGTCGTCATGACGCTAAAGCGCGTTTTGCTAAGTTTGCAATCGGAGACTTAGTACTTGTAAAAGCTCATGAGAAATCGAGCGAGATAGACAATGAAATCTCTAAATTTAAGTTTGTTTATAATGGACCATATAAAGTCATTGGTATACCTCACACAAATGCTTATTGCTCTGAGTATCCAAGCTCTGGAAAACGATTAGGTATACGGAATATAGTAGACTTGAAATTGTACCAACCTAGGATCGATTAATACCACACAATGCGTAATTTGTACAATATGTAAATATAGAGTGTAAGATTTAAGGTTTGCTAGATAGCCATGCTTTTGCCTGACCAAGAGGACATTAAAGAAGTTGTAATTAATAAGTAATTAATTTTGACTAAATGATTTAAGAGAAAGTGATTATTTATCAATTGAAAAATCCAAGCTGCTAGTTTAAGTTTTCAGCTGAGTCACAGTAGATTAAGCAATGTAAACATGATTTTGTAACTAGCTGTAAGATTTCATGAATATGTGTTTTACTAGTCATTGCCGATGTACTTAGACGGTGTTTTAAGTTTCAGGCTAGTACATGCGTGTGATGATGGACAGTGTTGAGTTATCCACTGTGATAGTGTTAATGGACTCCTTGAGATTACTCGGGAGTGAGTTTTTCCCAAAGAATTCAGTGAAGCGGACGTTCTGGAAATGCCGTTAGACAGGCGAGTGAGATCAAGCGTGCCGCACAGGCGGGCGCAACAATACTGACGAGGCGGAGCCGCTGTCGGCTCTTGTGCCGCCGTAGGCTCTCCTTGCCGCTCTCGGCATTCTTTGTACTTGCGGGTACGAAAGGCGGAATAGTTTTTCTTCCCGGACAGCTGATGTGAAGGAATTCTGCTGTCAATATTTATGTTTTTTTCGATCTACTGAATATTATTTTCTTGTTTAGCGTTAAGTAGATTCTCGTGACGAGAATATTAATTATGAAAAGGTTATATGAAATGTGTAGTCTATTTAATTATTTATTTGCGTATTTTGATCTACCTGTTTTTATGACCATGCAATCTAATTAATTTTGCAAATAGTATTCCATTTCTCATAGTGTTACGAATTTTAATGATTTTGGAATAGCTAAACCATTTTCTATATTTTCTATGAATTTTAATATGTTGTCAACCTGTTTTATTTTGTGCAAGGTGACAGAGTGGAATAAGATTAGGAGTGTCTCCACTCAATTATTATGGTCTAAAAATTGATTTATGGTTAATTAGACGAATGCTAACTTTTGTTGATATTTTGAGCATATGCATTTCCGCTGTTTCTTTTTTGGGACATTTTCTGACTACGTTTACGTTACACGAACATCCTCAGACAATGTGGGGCACGTGTAACGCCGGAAATGCATATCCTCCTATTTTCATCTATTGTACTATTTTTTTTTTTCCTTGTTTTGTTACCTCAAGATATGACATTTCTGTCTCTTTATATATTGTAATTGTTTTACTGTTTATATATATATATATATATATATATATATATATATATATATATATATATATATTTATGCACTTATGTCGATGTAGAATTGGTTTGTTTCGTAAATATTATTTGTATTTTTACGCTGGGTCTTGCCTAGGGAAAACTGCTATCGAACGATTACATCGATGGGTCGTGTGAAGAATCAAAGTGTGTAGGATCTTTGGTAGTGTTAACTCTGCCGCGTGGAGCGCGGGCAGTGAGAGTCTGGCGGGAGTAGCGAGTGGAGCAGGTGTGTGACGCTCCCGCGAGTTGCCGCGCTTTCGGGGTTTGGCAGCATGTAATTGCGCTCGACTCGCGATGATAGTTTCTGACATGGTGTCGCGGACGGGAAGCATTAGCTGGCGCACATCAAGAGCCCATTTCGCCTGGTGACCGTGTCGAGAAGAAGGCGCGCCAACATCCAGCTTCTGCAACAGCGACGGCCGACAATGAGTGACTGTCGCCACCTCCTCGATCGACGGCTTCAAACCTTCAATCAACCAACAAGGAAGACTAAAAGCACGCAAAGTTTCAGAACTGTATGGCAGACCTCAGCTTTTCAAATTGTTCCATTTGCCTCGCAAAATTACAGCAACTTAGCATGAACCTTTGTTGCTCATTGTCCCAATTGCATTGCCAAGCAGGTTCCCTTCCTTTTCCGAAATGAACCCGAGTGTCGTTGAAATTCAAACGCCAGCATTAAAATAATATAATTAGATTTCACTGCTTTAATTTCAAAGTTCAGTAGCTGGCTACAATATTTAGGTTACACGAGCACATATTTAGAGTGCGAGTTTTGTTAGCATATTTTAGCTTACCTGTGACTGCAGCTCAGCTTGGTACGTACTAAATTTTACTATTGTTAATAGTTCAGAATCATTCAATTCAAGTTCAAAGTAAAATCTCTTGTTTCTAAATTGCGTAGAGTCAAGTTGCTTTTGAAATGATTGTTGAGGTAGTCCAAGACTAACCGCATTTTACTGGATTTCGATGTGCTTCAGAAAGAAAGCTCACTATTAACTTCAGTCACTAAATTAACTTTCGATTTTCCGGTTTTATTAATTCTTTTGCTAAATTAAGTCAGAGTGTAGCGAAATTTATTACTTCTGACAAACTTCCAGTTTTCACACTACACGTGTCAACCTTCAGTTGCCACGCTTCTAGTGTTAATTATATGTGTAATAACCTTTCTTTTTCAGTTACTATAGTAATTGTCCTTAGGACTGGCGACCGTGATTTCCCCCAAATCTCAAATATCTAATTACCGCTAGTTAATTGTTAATGTAACGGCCGCACATTTACTTTCTTTATTAACTTTACCCCTTTTCAAAATTAATTTCCACCAGTTTCATTTGCATTTTTCCTTTCATATAGATGTAACCCTTTCCTCCCTCTTTACCGATAGATTAACTTCGGTGACGATTGCTTTTCCCAAATTTCCATTAGGTACACGCGGTTTAAATTTTCACTGTCATTAAGGTCGAGAAGTGAGGGGGGAGGTTACAGGGTGACACACTCATAAGAAATTCATGCCTGTGGAAACCCACCTTCATGTATAGATTGATATGCCAGTGTGGAAGTAGGGTGTTTCCACAGGTAAGCTGACTTTTTCAGGTGATGGTGGGAAGATGCGCATGTAAGAAATCATGCATGTGGAAACCTGCTTTAAGTGTATCATAAATTTCTTTAGACGTTTCACAGGTAAGGACGAATGTCTTAACATACATATCTACGATTCTCAAAATATAGTAGTTTGCAAATGTGTCTTTTTGTTCTCACTATGGAGTGTTCTCCGTTTTCGTCTTTCTTGATGCTCCTGGTAATGTAAACGCCAAGGCTCTTTGACGTGAAGATAACATTTATTTGCTAGTCCCATAATGGAAGACCTGTAGCATCATTTAATTCCAGCACACTGTTTAATACTATATGTTCTGCTGCTGAAGCCATATTTCAACAAACGATAACAAAAACCTTCTTCCGGAAAAAAAGTACACCCTTTTTAAACTCGAAAATTAACATTTTTCAGTTTCTCCATATATACAGCACAACTGGGCCCATAACCCGAGGTAACTCGTAAAATCTGGAGATTGCCTCTATTTAAAAGAGTATATTAAAGCACAAGGTTACAAGGAATGACTGACTTCATTTTTTTTAATAGCAACCAAATCATACTGCTGACAACGTTTGCCCACTGTGGCCTTCGTTACATTAACAACCAAAAATTATTTTTGTTTACTATGGCCTTTTTCTTTAAACTGCAAGAGCCACAACATATTCAGTTCATCACATCTAGATGAACTAAACCAACGATGATTGTAACATGAGATGAAAGAATAATAAATAGTGTGGAAACAAACTCCCAAAACAACTTATTTGGCCACATTTGAATTTAGAATCATTGAAAGTTTTGGGGAGAGACAAATCAATAAGCGGATATATTTTGCATATTTTATTCAATAATCTCATATGGAATAATGTTCTGTAGTGACTCGCCTTTAAGAAAGTTTTCGTTGTTCAAAAACGTGCAGTAAGAATAATATATGTTGCTCACACACAATCGTCATGTAGACATCTATTTAAAGTACTGGGCATTGTGGCTGCGCTGCTGCAGAATATACACAGGGGTGAAATAACACATTGTTATGATACAAATTCATTACAGTAATGACTATCTGTAAAGAAATACTTAAAACCTAACGCTGTTTTATGCCATGCAGAAAAAATTTCTTCACATAACACGCGCAGTGGACAGCACAATATAAAACAATATTGAGCAGGATGCCCAATTTGCGCCAGGCGATGCTCTAAGTATCCTGATTAGTAATAGGCACATTTAAGTACAATGGAAATCTTGGCGAAGAAAACTGATTATGTACTAATGACTGTAACTTGATTACATTGTTTCTCAAGCACAGTTTGACATCATGATTGTTCAGTAGAACTAGATCTGTAAATCTTCTCACAATGGTCTTCCAACTTCGAATGCTATATGCACTGAGGTAACAAAAGTCGTGCGATAGCGATATGCACACATACAGATGGCAGCAGTATCGTGTATACAGGGTACAAAAGGGCAGTGCATTAGTGAGCTGCCATTCGTTCTCAGACGATTCATGTGAAAAGGTTTCCGACGTGATTATGGTTGCACGATGGGAATTACAAGACTTTTAACACTGAATGATAGTTGGAACTAGACCCATTTGACATTACATATCGGAAATCGCTAGAGAATTCAATATTCGGAGATATACAGTGTCAAGATTGTGCAGATAATACCAATTTGCAGGCATTACCTATCAACACAGGCAACGGAATGGCAGAGCAATGGCGTTTATGTAGAGCTGTCATGGCTTACAGACAATCAACACTGCATGAAATAACCGCAGAAATCAATTGAGATGTACGACGAACGTATCCGTTAGGACAGTACATTGAATTTTGGCGTTAATGGGCTATGACAGCAGACGACAAACGTGACTGCCTTTGCCAACAGCACGACATCGCCTGCAGCACCTCTTCTGGGCTTGTGACCACACTGGTTGAATCCTAGACTACTGGAAAACTATAACCTTATTGATGACTCCAGATTTCAGTTGGTAAGAGCTAATGGTAATGTTGGAGGGTGGCACAGAGACTATGAAGCAATGGACCCAAATTGTCAACAAGGTACTGTGCAAGCTGATGGCAGTTCCATAATGGTATATGGCATGTTTACATGAAATGAACTGGGCCGTTTGGTCCAACTCAACCAGTCATTAACTGGAAATGGTTATGTTCGGCTACTTGTTCTCAAACCATGATAAAAATTTTGGGGATGAGAATGCGCCATGTCACCAGGTTCAAACAAATGATTTATCCACTCAGATCGCCCTAATGGATCCCTTCAAACATTTATGTGATGCACTCAAGAGGTCTGTTCATGCACAAAATTATGGATGGCTATAGCGGCATCATGGCTCAGTATTTCTACAGGAGTCTTCCAACGACTTGTTGACCCATGCCACATCAAGCTGTTGCACTATTCTGTGCAAAAGCAGATATGACGCTATATTAGCAAGCATCCCATGACTTTCACCCCTCAGTGTATTTATTCTCTCATAAAGTGTGTTGTAAATAGCTCACTGCAGTTCCAAAAGAATAATGATGTACATAATTACAATACCAGCAGAAACAGTGACATTCATTACTCCACAACAAGGTTATCTTTAGCGCAAAAAGCGGTGCACAACGCTGTGACTAAACTTTTTGGTCACTTAGTCAGTGATTTAAAATGTCTGATAGGCAACAAAACAAAATTTGAAGACGAACTGAAAAAGTTTCTCATTGATTGTTCCTTCCATTCCACAGAAGAATTTCTGTTAGTGTAATGTTAAAAAGGTGGTGGATAGGAATCAGTAACTCACATTCATATATTTAATAATAATAATAATAATAATAATAACAAAAAACAGAAAACAAAAAACACATGTAAATGATCAGCTTGTAGGCACATTTGCAAACTAATTTGCAAAATGACTTATTCCACATCATCACAATTTTTGAGAAGTAGTATGAAAATGGTTCAACTAACCCTCCGCTAGGCACTTAAATGCGTATTACAGAGTAACCATGTAGATGTAGATGTAGTTGTACCGTGAAAATGATCCATGGAACATGAAACTATCCATCTGCACTCAAAGTCAAAAGCAAAAATCTATTATCGTTATAATGAAAACATTAGTTTTAAAATATATTCAATATCTTTGTAGTAGTATTAAACCCTGCAAATTCATATTCACTGTAACATCTGTCACAATATTTCTGGGATAGGTTGAATTGTGCATACGATGCTGAACTAAGTTTATAGAAATACGTGATTGCAAGAATTGTTTATGGCTACAATGAGTTGAAGAACATTTATGTAGTTGAAGACAAAATCAATTTTACCACAGTGCAAACATTTTGCGTATATTAACAAAGAAATGAAGCTGTGTGTTGTTGTAAGACCGAAAGCAGCGCCTGGTGAAGTTTTTGGGTAGTGGCAGCCATTAATTAAACAGTGTATAATGTTTTGGGCGATCATGGAAAGGGCTTAACTGACCATATGTGTAACATAAAAACTGTGTCGAAGGTTAATGGAATAACGAACAGTTGGCCCCTTACATGAAGTTCTAAGAAACTATGAAAATTTTCTGAATCCTGGAAGCAACTGTATTATAATAGGAAGTGCTAATGATGTTTGAAGGACTTAGGGCACGCTCACCACAAAAGCACTAAGAAGTAAATTACGGAAAATTACAAATGTTAATTTCTCTATTGCTGGCGTTCCACAAAGACATGATCTTATAGAAAACTCGTGTGTCAACAAAGAAATAACAGTTACCAATAGAAAATTTGCCGAATCTCCTGAACGCCACATATGTGAAAGTACCAACTGCAGGAAGAAGTCATTTTACCAGGCATGGGCTATACAGAAATAAACTAGGAAAATCATTTACGAGTTGAGAAATCCTTAATATAGTGAAAGCAGTTAAAGACAACAATAACCTGACCATGGTAGTTCCACCGCCAAACCCAGCAACTGAAAATTTCCAACAAGAAAATGAAACTTAATCACCGACGACAGGCCCAGCACAAGAATCTTCACTCCCCACAAAAGCAGTTGAAGGAAATGATTCGTCTAGGACAGGGGCCTCCGCAAGTGCTTCATCACTATCAGAAGCAGCTACGTAACACACAACTACATCACTAACAAGAAGAATGTCGAATGATGTGCCAACAGTCACCATGTCATCAGATTCAACAGGAATTCCAGTATCAGCACATCTAGCAGGAAGAAATACAAGATGCAGGAAACCTCTGTTCCAAACGGATTTTTGGTATGAAGCCTCAGCACGAAGAAGCTAGTAACGCTAGACAATGCAAGTATGAACTTTCCTCAACCCAGCTGTAAGAACTTAAAAGTACTTACCTTTATTTTACAGTGTCTCGAAAATAAAGTTCTAGAAGTTGAGAAGAAGCCATTTATGTTAGTGTTGTATTCAAAGAAATTGATGCAAAAGTTATGAACTAGAAAACATTAGTATTCCACCATGTAGCTTTTTAGTGGCTCTTCTAGGAAGGAAGCCAAAAATGGAGGTGTCTGCATTTATGTACAATCAAGGACTAAGGTGAAAAAATAAGCAAATGTCGAATCACTGAGTGTAAAAAAAAACATTTTGAGGTTACAGCACTTCAACTGAATGTCATGTGACTGTATAGATAACCATATGGTGACCCAGAAATTATTTTAAATAAGGTTGAGGCACTGCTCAACATCTGATAATGATCAGAAAACATGAACAAGACGATCCATGTAGGGACTTTAATGTTAGTATGTAGGTAGATAGTTCAATTAATATTCACTTCCTCAATATTCTACACAGTTACATCTTATATTCTAATACAAATTGCCCTAAAACAGTGCCAAACAGCTTAAAAAGTCTCACAGACAATATATTTTCCAATATACAAAACTCAGATTCAAAAGATATGAATACTGACCTAGCAATATATGATCACATTGCAATTATCATTAAAGTTCTCACAAGTCCAATCATATGAACAGAAGAATTTTACCCCTATGAAAATTGCAATCAGTCTGCTGTCACACTGACTAACCAATCCTGGACAGAAGAATTGTCACAAGCGAAAACAAATGCTGCATAGAATGTTTCCTTTTCTCTTTTCATGATAAATTTTGAAGTATGCTTTCCAAAAAGATAAGTCAACATCAGCTCATCGAGGCATAGACATATAAATTCATGGATTACATCTAGCATAAAAAATTATTCCAAGACTATGAAAGACTCAACTCTGAAATGAAAACTTGGATGACCCTAATTTAAAAAAATATGTAAGAGATTACAAAAAATATATGTAGAAAGACAATGAATCCAGCAAAAGCACTAAGTAAAGATATATTACTAAGGACGTCAGACAATAAATCGAGAACTACATGGGAAATTGTTAAAAGAGAAAAGGAAAAAGCTGTAAAGAACAGGTCATTGTACTTAAATCTAGTGATAACATTAGAAAAAGAAGGAAGCCTTGCCCAATTACAGTGATAACTTCTTTCTAAGTGTACGTGAGAAGTTAAACATGAAATTTACCAAACAAAAGAAAATAACAGCACCAAAAGAAGTCAGCAGTATGAGAACAAGTCCCACTTACGGACATGAAATGCTGAAAGCAATTAAAGGTCTGCAGGAATGGATAAAGTACCAATGCTACTAATACAAAAACTTGCCACATAAAGTTTAAAACAACTAGTAAACATTGCCAATTTATGAATTAGTAAATTTGTGTTCCCACAGAGGCTGAAAATTTCTAATATTAGACCACTATTCAGAAGTGGAGATGCATGTAAGATAGAAAACTACAGACCTATATCCCTTCTTCAATCTTTTTTCAAAAATCTTTGAAAAACTGATGAAAATCAGACTCATAAGCTACCTGGACACCTTCAATCTTTTGAGTTATTACCAACATGGTTTTCATAGTGGGCAAAGCACGAAAAAAGCTATACAGACCTAAACGGAAGACATTGTCAGTAATTTAGAAAATAACAAAAGTGTGGTAGTGTAGTGATTCGCGAATTTCTGTGTAAATTCTAGAACTACTCAGCCTTCTACTGTCTCAAACACTCAATAATCTAGATACGAATGTGGGATGGTAAAATCCTACCTACTGCGCATCACATCTACATCTATATTTATACTCCGCAAGCCACCCAACGGTGTGTGATGGAGGGCACTTTACGTGCCACTGTCATTACCTCCCTTTTCTGTTCCAGTCGCGTATGGTTCTAGAACTACTCAGCCTTCTACTGTCTCGAACACTCGATAATCTAGATACGAATGTGGGATGATAAAATCCTACCTACTGCGTATCACATCTGCATCTATATTTATACTCCGCAAGCCACCCAACGGTGTGTGGCGGAGGGCACTTTACATGCCACTGTCATTACCTCCCTTTTCTGTTCCAGTCGCGAATGGTTCGCAGGAAGAACGACTGTCTGAAAGCCTCCGTGCGCGCTCGAATCTCTCTAATTTTACATTCGTGATCTCCTCGGGAGGTATAAGTAGGGGGAAGCAATATATTCGATACCTCACCCAGAAACACACCCTCTCGAAACCTGGCGAGCAAGCTACACCACGATGCAGACCGCCTCTCTTGCAGAATCTGCCACTTGAGTTTGCTAAACATCTCCGTAACCTATCATGGTTACCAAATAACCCTGTGACGAAACGCGCCGCTCTTCTTTGGATCTTCTCTATCTCCTCCGTCAACTCGATCTGGTACAGATCCCACACTGATGAGCAATACTCAAATATAGGTCGAACGAGTGTTTTGTAAGACACCTCCTTTGTTGATGGACTACATTTTCTAAGCACTCTCCCAATGAATCTCAACCTGGCACCCGCCTTACAAACAATTAATCTTATATGATCATTCCACTTCAAATCGTTCCGCACACATACTCCCAGATATTTTACAGAAGTAACTGCTACCAGTGTTTGTTCCGCTATCATACAATCATACAATAAAGGATCCTTCTTTCTATGTATTCGCAATACATTACATTTAACTACGTTAAGGGTCAGTTGCCACTCCCTGCCCCAAGTTCCTATGCGCTGCAGATCTTCCTGCATTTCGCTACAATTTCCTAATGCTGCAACTTCTCTGTATACTATAGCATCATCCACGAAAAGTCGCATGGAACTTCCGACACTATCTACTAGGTCATTTATATATATATTGTGAAAAGCAATGGTCCCATAACACTCCCCTATGGCACGCCAGAGGTTACCTTAACGTCTGTAGACGTCTCTCCATTGATAACAACATGCTGTGTTCTGTTTGCTAAAAACTCTTCAATCCAGCCACACAGCTGGTCTGATATTCCGTAGGCCCTTACTTTGTTTGTCAGGCGACAGTGTGGAACTGTATCGAACGCCTTCCGGAAGTCAAGGAAAATAGCATCTACCTGGGAGTCTGTATCTAATATTTTCTGGGTCTCATGAACAAATAAAGCGAGTTGGGTCTCACACGATCGCTGTTTCCGGAATCCATGTTGATTCCTACAGAGTAGAGTCTGGGTTTCCAAAAAAGACATGATATGCGAGCAAAAAACATGTTCTAAAATTCTACAACAGATCGACGTCAGAGATATAGGTCTATAGTTTTGCGCATCTGCTCGACGACCCTTCTTGAAGACTGGGACTACCTCTGCTCTTTTCCAATCATTTGGAACCTTCCGTTCCTCTAGAGACTTGCGGTATACGGCTGTTACAAGGGGGGCAAGATCTTTCGCGTACTCTGTGTAGAATCGAATTGGTATCCCGTCAGGTCCAGTGGACTTTCCTCTGTTGAGTGATTCCAGTTGCTTTTCTATTCCTTGGACACTTATTTCGATTTCAGCCATTTTTGCGTTTGTGCGAGGATTTAGAGAAGGATCTGCAGTGCGGTCTTCCTCTGTGAAACAGCTTTGGAAAAAGGTGTTTAGTATTTCAGCTTTACGCGTGTAATCCTCTGTTTCAATACCATCATCATCCCGGAGTGTCTGGATATGCTGTATCGAGCCACTTACTGTATGCTGTATCGAGCCACTTACTGATTTAACGTAAGACCAGAACTTCCTAGCATTTTCTGTCAAGTTGGTACGTAGAATTTTACTTTCGAATTCACTGAACGCTTTACGCATAGCCCTCCTTACGCTAACTTTGCCATCGTTTAGCTTCTGTTTGTCTGTGAGGTTTTGGCTGCGTTTAAACTTGGAGTGAAGCTGTCTTTGCTTTCGCAGTAGTTTCCTAACTTTGTTGTTGAAACACGGTGGGTTTTTCCCGTCCCTCACAGTTTTACTCGGCACGTGCCTGTCTAAAACGCATTTTACGATTACCTTGAACTTTATCCATAAACACTCAACACTGTCAGAGTCGGAACAGAAATTTTCGTTTTGATCTGTTAGGTAGTCTGAAATCTGCCTTCTATTACTCTTGCTAAACAGATAAACCTTCGTCCCTTTTTTTATATTCCTATTAACTTCCATATTCAGGGTCTTATGATCACTGATTCCCTGTTCTGCACTTACAGAGTCGAAAAGTTCGGGTCTGTTTGTAATCAGTAGGTCCAAGATGTTATCTTCACGAGTTGGTTCTCTGTTTAATTGCTCGAGGTAATTTTCGGAGAGCGCACTCAGTATAATATCACTCGATGCTCCGTCCTAAACATCTGAGTGTCCCAGTCTATATCTGGTAAATTGAAATCCCCACCTAAGACTATAACATGCTGAGAAAATTTATGTGAAATGTATTCCAAATTTTCTCTCAGTTGTTCTGCCACTAATGCTGCTGAGTCGGGAGGTCGGTAAAAGGAGCCAACTATTAACCTAGCTCAGTTGTTGAGTGTAACCTCCACCCATAATAATTCACAGGAACTATCCACTTCTACTTCACTACGGGATAAACTACTACTAACAGCGACAAACACGCCACCACCGGTTGCATGCAATCTATCCTTTCTAAACACCGTCTATGCCTTTGTAAAAATTTCGGCAGAATTTATCTCTGGCTTCAGCCAGCTTTCTGTACCTATAACGATATCAGCTTCGGTGCTTTCTATCAGCGCTTGAAGTTCTGGTACTTTACCAATTGTAACGTTCCCTTGCAGCACACACAAACTATTAATAAACTAAAATTTAATTATACTATATACGCCGCTATGAAGCAATTTGTATATACTGTAATTATTTAACAAAAAATATTATTTAATTTTGTATAAAGGACATTCGTTATTATTGTAATATTTTCTGTAATAATATTATCGATGTATTTACGATTGTAATATTTCTATACTCATAATGTAATTACGAAATGTGTCAATATCTGCGATAACAAACATGTAAAATACAGCCACAGATTGCAATGAGACATTAACGGTTGATAGTGATATAAATACGAATACATAGTGTGCATTCTTTGTCTTCTTCCTCGAGAGCTGAGAGAGAGAGGAACCTGTGACGTAGCATTTTATGAATGGGTAGACTTCATCTGTCTGTATCTAGATTTAGCCGCCATTAGAGGAGAAATTGCAAACTAATGTAAGTTGAATTATTGTTGTGGTCTAAATACATTACAATTTATCAAAAGTGTGTATTACTAATGTAAATTAGCTTGCCCCTGTCATCTATAATATTCCTTTAAAGCATTTTTAGCAATTATCACTGGTGTTGCTGGGCTGTGCCACGACCGAATGATTTGCAGCGGCGGTACATTTAAAAAATTGTTCCGCTAAGAAAAATTAACCAAACCCGTTAATTGGGAGCAGATAAAAATTAACAGTGAATTAAGAAAATGTTTTTCTTTTACAGCGATCCTGAGACTGATGGAATTTATTACTAGTTTCACATTTGTGCATTCATAGGCGAATAGTTAACGTTGAAATCCAACATTTTGTTGGTTCTTTCAAATAACTTAAATGTATAGTGAAGTGTGTTTTATCAATGATAGTTAAACATTGAGGTCGGCTTGGCAATATTTAACCATTTTCTGCTAATAGAGACAGTCTTGTGTTCCATAGCTAACGCCGGGAAAGAATTCAGTAAATATTTAAAAAAAAAAACCCACTGCATTTAGAAAATGTGTGCCAAGGCCGAATTATGTAAAAGATATAATTCTCAACTAAATATTCTTAATCAGTTAATACGAATTTATCAGCATGAGAGGGTTGACTAAGTTCACGTAATTTTAAATGTACTTAATTTTGTCTAAATGAATTTTTATTACCACATGTAATTAAGAGGTTCTACAACAAAGTTCATACTGACTGAAAGAAAGAGCAAATAACTAAAAACAAATTTAAAAAAGGTAACTGTTTATTTTTCTAAATTTAATTTCATTAAACAATGCAGCTTCGACAGTTTATAATTACAATACTGATTGCTGCTTGGTCCCCGCATGTCCTGACTTTGCCCCGCACCCTTTGAGGCTGTTGCACTTTCTGTACTTGCCCGAGGCCATCTAACCTAAAAAACCGCCCAGTCCACGCCACACAACCCCTTCTACCTGTGTAGCCGCTTGCTGCGTGTAGTGGGCTCCTGACCTATCCAATGGAACCTGAAACCCCACCACCCTATGGTGCAAGTCGAGGAATCTGCAGCCCCAACGGTCGCAGAACCATCTCAGCCTCTGATTCAGACCCTCCACTAGGCTCTGTACCAAAGGTCCGCAGTCAGTCCTGTCGACAATGCTGCAGATGGTAAGCTCTGCTTTCATCCCGCTAACGAGACTGTCAGTCTTAACCAAATCAGATAGCCGCTGGAAGCCAGAGAGGATTTCCTCTGATCCATAGCGAAACACATCATTGGTGCTGACATGAGCGACCACCTGCAGATGGGTGCACCCTGTACCCTTCATGGCATCCGGAAGGACCCTTTCCACATCTGGAATGACTCCCCCTGGTATGCACATGGCGTGCACATTGGTTTTCTTCCCCTCTCTTGCTGCCATGTCCCTAAGGGGCCCAATTACGCGCCTGACGTTGGAGCTCCCAACTACCAGTAAGCCCACCCTCTGCGATCGCCCGGATCTTGCAGACTGAGGGGCAACCTCTGGAACAGGACAAGCAGCCATGTCTGGCCAAAGATCAGCATCAGCCTGAGACAGAGCCTGAAACCGGTTAATCAGACAAACTGGAGAGGCCTTCCGTTCAGCCCTCCGGAATGTCTTTCGCCCCCTGCCACACCTCGAGACGACCTCCCACTCTACCACAGGTGAGGTATCAGCCTCAATGTGAGCAGTATCCCAGGCAGCCACAGTCGTAGTCCGATCGGGGGATGCGTGGGACGAGCTGGCCGTCCCCGACAAACCCCTATCCGGATGCCCATTGGCAACAGCCTCAAGCTGTGTGACCGAAGTCAACACTGCCTGAAGCTGGGAGCGAAGGGATGCCAACTCAGCCTGCATCCGAACACAGCAGTTACAGTCCCTATCCACGCTAAAAACTGTTGTGCAAAGAACGTCTCAACTAATCTACAGAGAGCACAAAAAATTCGACACAAAATTTAAACGGTTATTAAAATACAAGATTGCCTAATAGATGCAGTAATGCTGCTACATGTGCACTGCTGACACACTGCTCGGCGGCGGAAGGAGACTACACGATTTTACACTATTCAGGTACTAAAACGCGATGCTACACTCTCAAATACTATAATACGCCCGAAATTTATGAATTAAACAATGCAAGTACCAAAAACATGCAAAGAAATTAAGAATTAAACTATGTAACAAATAAGTGAGATAAGAGTATACGACTTGATGCTGGCAGCTGCTTATCCAACAGCGGCAGGGAGCACACTGTTTTTGTGTCCAGGTTTAAAATCAGTCGCGGGAAGAAAGTAGACACAGCGGTCGAACGGCACCGACAAGTTCCTGCCGAGCAATCTGTAGACGTGTTAGCGAGTTTGTGTGGAAGAACCATGGAATTAATACGCAGCTTTGTGCTTTTGTGTCACTGACTATTGTTATATGAAACAAGAACAGTTGAAAAAGTACTCTTGTAGACTCTTGACTCAGCCTTGGTAGAGGCAAGACGTATTTTCTGATTCATTTTAAGAAAGTCATGGTAGTCAAGCCAACTTTCTTTTAACTGTAACTCCTTTTTTGTAATGTTCGACAGTAGAAGGTACTTACAGATAGTTACATATATACGTTGAAAGTGTGAATTATATTGTGCAAGAAAGTCAAATACATCATTAACTGACGAAAAGGAAAGTTTGTATGTCTACTCATTTTATAAGTAGAAAGGGGTTTAATAGTTCCTGTACCTTGCGCTATTCAACGGAGAAGAAGTCAAGAGATTTTCCAGCTGTAAAGAAGACAGGCTGCAAAATTGCAGGTAAGTCACCTTATAAAGAAGTGGAATGTGGTTTGGGGAAATAAATCAGTATAACCCATACCCACACTCACACTTTATGTTGTCAGAACGTTAGAGCAGGAATCAACCTAGATCCTTCCAACACCTTAGATACAGTAAACCACACAATTCTCCTTAATGAACTAGAGCCAATAAGCATTAGAGGAATTCAAAGGAAATTGTTTGAACTGTATCTCCAAGCAAGAACTCAAGTTGGTCAACTCATCTCATCTCAAAACAGGCAAAAAGAACGTTGGTAACAGATGCTGAGAAAGTGGAAGCACGTGTCCCATGCGGTGGTGTTCATGACACCCTATTATTCTTCATATACAGAAATGACATTAAATGCCTCAACAGTTAATCCAAAATCATGTCACAATTGTAAATATAAGTGATAACAGAAAATCCTTATCCACTACAGCACAATGAGATCTGTAGTATGTACTTCAGTTGTTCATTACTATTAAATTAAGACTTAACTAAAACTAATTACATATAGTTCAGTAAAGTACATAAGAAGAATGATAACCATTTATTATTGAGTGACCAGGAAATAGAGAAAGTATGGTCTACAAAATTTTTGAGCATGTGCATTGATCATGACTTGAGCTGGAAAGACCATGTCATATACATAGCTCAAAAACTCAATTCTGTCTGTTTTGCACTGAGAGGAATTTCTAGAATTTGTAACATAGAGTATGCATTATTAGTGTATTTTGTTTATTTCCTTTCTATTTTATGTTATGGAATAATGCTTTGTGGTGTAACAAACTCTCAGCTGAGAGACATTTTTAAATTATACTTAAACACCATTAGAATTATTACAAACAACTCTCCACAAACACAATGCAATACAGTAGAACCTTTGTACATATTCAGAAGTGTACAGCATACAAGAACATACATGAGTAGCTTACACATAGAGTCCGATTTCCATAAATACAACACACTTACCAGTAAGAACCTACATTTAGAAAGCGCTCGAGAAACAAAAATTCAGAATATGTGATCCATTATAGAACGAAGCTGGAGAAGCCCTGACAGTTTCAAGGGAATAGAAGATGATGGAATTTTAAGTTATAATTTAAAAATTACCTGTTAAATAAATTATTTTATAATAAAGATTATTTTGAATCCCTAACAAATACTTGTATTTTTTTCATTGTCATTCGAATCGTGCTGTGCTCACCGTGATTTTTTTTATTTTGTTTGTATATTAGTCTAACTCTAAACGACGTGTTAATGTGTTTCTCAAAGTTACTGCATGTATGTCAAATTACTATTTACTTGTTGAGAGAGCATGCATTAGTTCATTGTATCAATTTTTGAGTACACTCTAAAATGTTAATTTTATATTAATTTATAGAGTTGCGCTGTGCTTATTGCTGTACGATATTGTGACTATACCTGCATCATGTAAGTGAGGCAAAGGACGATACGGAACTACATTAAAAGACTGGCTGGCCAGTGAGCCAGTAGGGTTTTTCCAGAGGTGCGATAACTGTTCTTCTTAAGGAGAGAGGATGCATGTGCAAGTTTTCGTTTCCTGTGGTAACGTAAATGTAGTGAGCAGATCCAGAAGTTTTTTAACACTACCGAACAAACGATCAATTAGTAAACATCGATGCTATATTTTATACTTTGCGGACAGAACATCTTTGCTAACGCCCCAACATTGTTTCAAATATGGCGGCACACTAATTGACATTTGGGTTTGACAGACGAAAAGTATATTGATGATGTCTACATATAAAGTTAATGAGTTATCCATTGAGTTATTTCGCACAGATCAGTATTACATTTTTATGAAAGGGGAATATGGCTTATGGTGGAACCGTCACACTGGCATTTTTCAGGCAAAGTCAGGTATTGTAGTTTACCACTCCCATTTTAAAATGATGCTTTGATGCGTTTGACTTGGTACTGACATTGATTTCTGAATTCATATAAATAACCTTGTATGGTAGAGGGATGCATTACATCTATGTAACACGATGTATAGCACTAATACTCCGCATCAAAATCTGTCCTATGAACTGAGACGTAGTCGTTGTTTACTCGGAGGCTTATTGGCAGAAAGGATCTGCAGAGGCAGGAATGACGCATATGTTTTAATGTTCAGTTAAGGCCATTTCTGATGTGCATCTGGTGATATCGAATAGTGTTATTGATTGACGCATGCCTAATGTGTGTCGGTTTTTCGGCAGTTTGGTAGTTGAAAACTTCCGTGAACGTAATGGTTGCGTAATTAAGTCACAGAATAACGTAAATAACCACTACAGTCGTTGGCAAATTTGCTAAGCTGAAGTGTTGCTTATAAACATTAGGAAGTTCTCTCAAGCAATTTAGATTGTGTACATTCATCCAGAGTGTAAGGCGCTCAGAAGATTGCTAGCTGGAGTTGTGTAATGAGACTGATTCATTTGAACTTAAAATCTGAAATGTTATCGACGGTTGTGGTACATTTAGAAGAGGCTTTAGGGAGGCTAAGAGTTATCACCTCATTTCTTGAGGAATTTGCTAAGCATCTGTTAATACTCATCACACTATTTCTTTTTTGAATAGGATGGCACCATAGGTAGCACATTGAACTTATATTTAGGACATGGGGTATTCACATCCCTGCCTCTCAATTTGGGTTGAGATATTCTCTAGTTTCACTAAATTTCTTTGATACAAATGCCAACATGGTTCCTGTTATAAGGATATGACAAGTTTTCTTGCACTCTCTGAACTGCTTCAGTCCTAATGACTTCATTATTAAAAATTATGCTTCTTTCCTTTTTCTTTTGGTTTTTTTATTTTTCATTTACATGTCAAGTTCTGTAGGAGCAAATCTCAAAGGTCATGGAACAAGTCAGTACATGAGATTACAACATAAAAAGTAATAACAGATAAAAAATGTTTATGAGCCCGAAAAAAGTCAGTCCACAAGTTTAAGTAAACAAAATCAACAATTCATCAAGAATTAGCTTAATTTTTCAAGGAACTCATCAGATTAGGAGTGATCCATGAGGAAACTTCAGTTTTGATTTGAAATTGTATGGATTACTGCTAAGATTTTTGAATTCGAGTGGTAGCTTATTGAAAATGGATGCAGCAGTCAACTGCACACCTTTCTGCACAAGAGTTAAGGAAGTCTGATCCAAATGCAGGTTTGATTTCTGCTGAGTATTAAGTGAGTGAAAGCTGCTTATTCTTGGGAATAAGCTAATATTTTTAACAAGAGGCCAATGTTAAAAACCTTGACTCGTGAACAGGGGTCAACAAGAGGTTGGAATAGTAAAAATGGCAGCATTAAGTCTTTGAACAAGATCCTGAAAGTGAGCTTTCCACATCTCATTCCCAGTCACTGCTTACATCACCAGATTGTCAACATTATCTGCAATCAGATTTTGATGACAGTGTAGATGGAAAGCTGTAAACTATATGCTGTGCTTAAGAGATGTTATGTAGACTATGTACTGTCCCCTGCAGCATGTTTTGTTTTTTCCAGGTCCTCACCAAATCATCTATGTAGATGTTAAATTGCACAACAGACACGCATGTCTAGTTCTCTGGTTTATATCTATCTCTTGATGATAACTATTCTCTATTTCTATGATGAATAAAGGCTGAATCCCTTGGTTAAAGAGTTTTGGATGGCCTCTTTTCAACATTAATACTCGTAACTTCTGTCGATACAAGTAAATCCTTCCTTGAATCACATGAAGACTGTGTATACATGATGGCATAGTATATGAGTATATGATTACCCTTTTTACAAACCTTTTTATACTGATAAACTGTTAAATGCCATTTCTTGCCTTCTATGTGTATTACGTTCTGTTACTTGTATGAAGACTCCCAGGACTCATGATCTACACTCATAGCATCATTTCTGTAAAGAGTGGACAAAATTTTAATGTGTGAAGAATTTCCAAAAACCAGCAGCATTTTCAGAGGGAAGAATTCATTTTTCGAGCGCCCCCCTCCCAATCCCCGTAAGATTTTTCTGCTACATCTAAGTTTATATCTGAAGGATAAGCTAGTGGAAAATGGACACATGATATAGGCCTACTCCTTGCAGAAACAAAGTCAAATCCACTGAGATAAGGATTGAAGCTTCATGCAAGAATATTTGGGCAAGGCTCAGTATCAAGGGTGACTGTAAATTTATAAATGGAATCCTTCTGTTGATTAACAGACTTGGCCACAAATATAATAGCAAATTTCTAGAAAAATCTCGGCTCCTAGTGCCTGTATTCCCTTATTGTAATGTTTACCAGTTGTTTTTGAAAAGGCAATGTACAAGAGGGTAGTGGTGCATCTTGGTACATATAATTTGTTGCCTAATTTGCAGTATGGGTTCAGGAGAGGAGTATCCACATAAAAAGCAGTCTACTTTTTTTGCCTGTGAGGCACTATCAGGGCTAAACAATAGGTAAGAATTTTTCTTTGATTTAATAATAGTATATGCTTGTGTGGACTGTGAAATACTTCATCATATGGGATTAAGAAAAGAGCTCAACAATGGTTCACATATCTGGGAAGTAGGAAACAAAAGGTTGTTATTCAGTGTCGATAAACATTTAAGAGATTCGACACTGTAATGATGGAAACTGTTGGGGAGAGGTTGGCATGCCACTGTTTTGCTCGGAGCTTGTTGCTTTTTTGATGTATACATCATCATCAGTGTTCTGTCAAAAGGCAGGTTTTCACATGGTAGTTCTCCAGGCTGTCCGGTCTTCTGCCATCCTCTTCAGGTCTGCATAATTTCCTCTTTCCTTTGTCGTGTATCATCTTGTATCCCCTTCTTCCTCTGGTCTTCTTCCACAAACCAGTCATTCCAAAGCATCTGCTAGTAAGCGCTCCCTTCTCAATGAATGTCCCAACCAGTTCTTTTTCCTTTCTCTTACAACCTTCAGCAGACATCTTCCCTCACCAACCCTTTCCAATACTTTCATTACTCACTCTTTCCATCCAGCTTATTCTCTCAATTCTTCTCCACATCCACATTTCAAATGCTTCTAACCTTTTTTCATCCTCTCATCTCAGTGTACATGCTTCTGCCCCATATAGTGCCACACTCCAGACAAAACATTTGCCAAGCCTTTTCCTTAGACCTTTATCTAATTTGCCACATAATAGTCTCCTCTTTCTGTTGAATGCCTCCTTCGCTATGGCAATTTGAGCTTTCACTCCTGGTGACATCTCAAGTCTTCAGTTATTGTGCTTCCAAGATATTTAATGGCTAATGGTAGATTGTCCTATTTTAATATTGGACTGTCTGTGTCTTGTACTGATGACCATACTCTTTGTTTTTGCTGTGTTTATTTGCATTCCATATTCCACACAAGCTTCATTCAGATCTTTCAGCATGTTATTCACTGCCCACTCACTTTCTGCCACTTATACCATGTCATCAGCAAATCGTATACATTCTATTCTCCTTCCACCAATACATATTCTCCTTTTCCCACCTAAGCCTTTCACAATAATCTCCTCAAGGTACACGTTAAAAAACAGTGGGGAAAGGCAACAACCTTGTCTAACACCTCGTGCAATGCTGCTTCCTTCTGTCATTTCATTTCCAATCCTTATCCTTACTTTCTGGCATAAATACAGATTCTGTGTCAGTCGTCTCTCTTTCCAATCCACTCCTTTCCTCTTCAAAACATCCATCAGCTTGTGCCGCTGACCTCTGTCAAAAGCCTTTTCTAAATCTATAAAAGCAGCAAAGGTTTCTCTACCTTTTTCCATATGCCTTTCCCCTATAGTTCTTGACAGCCAAGGACATCTCTGCAATCCTTCTGTCCAGCTTGCCATATAGCCTTCTATTCAACACTCTCAGCAACACTTCAGCTGCATGAGAAATTAGACTGGTGGTCCTATGATCTTCACATTTTTTAGTGTTTCTCTTTTTCTCTATTGGTATCATAACTGTTGCAAGGAAGTCCTCAGGCCATTCCCCTTGTCATATATCTCGTTATAGAGGTAGACCATTTCTTTTCTTGCCTTGTTTCCCAGACTCAGCAGTTCTGTTGGCAAATCATCAATTCCACATGCCTTCCTATTCGTCATCTCCTTCAGTGCCTTTTCTACTTCTGCTTCCAAGATGGTGAATACCTTTCCATCTTCCGGCACAAATTGCTCCTCTTCAACATTAATTTTTCCTTTATTCCCTCCTCCTTATACAGACATCTGTTCAAAACCTCCTGTGGTTCTTCTGCTAGAGTACCATCCACTCTTTCTATTTCCTTGTTATTCCTCTTTCTTTTACATTCAAAAACTCTCTCACTAGCCAGTCTATACATCATTTCATACTTTCCCTCTTTCTCCATTTTGTCGCATTTCTGTTTTATCCATTTTTCCCTCGCTTCTTCAGTTTCTCTTCTTAATTCATTGTTCAGTTTCCTGTACCTCTTTTTGTCTTCTTCAGTTTCTACCTTTTTTCACTTTCTATGCTCCTCCACCTTTTTCAACATGTTTTCTGTTATCCATTTGTTCCCGGTACTTTAGAGTACTCTGATTCCTGTTACTACTTTGGCAGAGTCTGTGAGTCCTTCCCTCATTTTTATCGATTTATCATTAACACTTTCATCAACACTACCTCTTTCCCATTTTTCCATGAATCTGTTTTCCAAATCTGATGCCTTTCCTACCTCTTTGAGTCTTTCTATGTTTAGTCTTTCTTTTGTTTTACCTCTCCAGACTTTTTTCAACTTCACTTGTATGTATCCCACTACTAGGTTGTGGTTTGAATTTATATCCGCTCCTGGATGAGCTTTGGCAGTCTTCAGATAGTTCCTAAACCTTTTTTGTATCAGGACGTAGGCCAACTGATATCTGTCCCTATTCAAATGTGATATCCATGTGTAACATCTCCTTTTGTGATGTTTAAATAATGTGTTACCCACTGCTAATGAATTTTCTGTACAGAATCTGATTAGTCATTCACCTTTCTCATTTCTTATTCCTAATCCAAATTTTCTTACTGTATCTTCATCTCTTCCTTCACCCACCACTGCATTCCAGTCCCTCATGATGATAATGCAGGCATTTCTGTTTTCTTTCTCAATGAGTTCTTGTATTTTCTCATAATATTCTTCCACTTCCTCATCTCTATGGTGGCTGGTTGGCATATATACCTGTATTGACACCAAATCTTTTGAACTATCCTTCAGTCATATCATCATCAGTCTTCCATCAATATATTGTACCTTCATTACCTTGTTTTTCAGTTTTTGCCCTATCAATATTCCTACTCCATTTTCACCACTCTTGATTTCCCCTGGAATAAAAGAGCTTATAATCTCCCCTTTCTATCTCCCCATTCTGTCCCCATCTCATTTCACACAAACCAAGGGCATCTAATCTGTTCCTTTACATCTCTTGTTTTGCATTCTCTAGCTTTCCTGCTTGCAGCAGTGTCCTCACATTCCATGTTCCAATCCTTATCTTTCCTTCCTTCACTGTCTCTTTCTTCTTTTCAAATACGTCTACTCTCAGAGATCCGAATGAGGGGAAGTTTTAACTCTGGAATCTTTCATATGGAGAT